>NC_071275.1:11469014-11489014 GCF_023375685.1 Ictalurus furcatus | reverse complement strand
AAAGTTTTACATACACAAATGAATGTTTTATTCTTCCATCTTTCCAAAATGAATGAATAAATTCATTGAACAGATTCAATTCATGAACCTGAAGCAATAACATCATCATCCGTTTCTCTTCAATCAGCCGATTCTAATTATTACTCATCATATCTCAGGTGCTGATGTGTTTGGCTTATTATTATTATTATTATTATTATTATTATTATTATTATTATTACTATTGTATACATTTCTAATTCACTATATTAGTGTTGCATGTTGTGAATCGTCTCTGTAGTTAAACAGGAAAAAGCCTAAAGGTCGGGCAGCATCTTTTGCGTGACTAACGACATACTGACTCAGAATACGTACGTCACGTCACAGTCAATTTTAGAAACTGATCCCCAGAGGAGAAATAAAAGCATTTCTCTGTGCGTCTTTCAGTCTGCAGTTACGCAAAGACAAATTAACGAGCTGTTCTGAGATCAGTTTTTGGCAGGAAGGTAAGTCTGAGTGTTTCTCAAAGTCTATGCAGATACACACCCACCATGCCTGAGCTCTTTTTTATGATTAACCTGTAAATGAGTTTTTCTAAAAGTTCAGTGAATTGGGGGAAAAAAAAAAGAACGGTTTTGTAAAGTTTTTGCGTGCAAACTGATTTGTTGCAAATGGGTCATGTTTCATTGTATGCTGTCATTAACACTGGATGTGCAATAAATGAATTTAAGGCTGTTTTATAGTACAGGGGTGTGTGTGTATGTGTGTCGTTATTTTACATCATTTATCTGTATTTACTTTAGAGATGGAAAAATCACGTTTTCTTTACCGATATAATGATTTTATAGCCAGAAAATATGTCTAAATAACTAAAAACACAGCTTGTTCACACACAAAATTACTTCCACTAAACCATATACAGTGCCCTCCACTAATATTGGCACACTCTGTAAATTTGAGCCAAGAAGGCTGTGAAAAATGGTCTTTATTGTCTAACCTTTTGATCTTTTGTTTGAAAAAATCCCCAAAATACTCTGCTCTCGTGGATATCAAACAATTGCAAGCACAAAACAGGTTTATCCAAAAAATCTTTGTTAAATTTATAAAAAGAATTCATATATTTGAAATATATTCCCATATACCTGTACACCTGGATGACCAGGAATAGGAAATCATTCAACCATGATTTCCTGTTGCACAGGTGT
The DNA here is from genome assembly GCF_023375685.1 of Ictalurus furcatus. Taxonomy (NCBI): domain Eukaryota; kingdom Metazoa; phylum Chordata; class Actinopteri; order Siluriformes; family Ictaluridae; genus Ictalurus; species Ictalurus furcatus. The sequence goes on along the minus strand of NC_071275.1, from coordinate 11,487,830 downwards.
ATAAATATGAGGTAACACACAGGTCAAATTCCCTTAGTCATTCATAACAATGGGAAAGACCAAGGAATATAACTGATGTGTGGCAAAAGGTTGTTGAGCTTCACAAAATGGGAAGTGGCTATAAGAAAATAGCACAAGCATTGAAAATGTCCATTTCCACCATCAGGACAATAATTATAATAATAATAAAAAATGGTGCCTACAGTATATAAGTGGAGGGCACTATATGTAAACATTTCCAGTTCCGGGTACTTTAGGTGACGTGATGGCGTCTCTCAAGGTTTTTGTGGTGGTGTTAACGTTAGGCCACGTGTCTGATGTGGTTAACACATGACCTACTTTAACCTGCTTTACACTGTTGCACTTCTCTGAGAGTTCAGGCTAGATTTGTTACAGGATCAGATCAAATTAATCTGGGTTTTTTTTTTTTTTTAATCTTGATATCTAATCCACCATTTTTTGTTTTGTTTATATTTTTGTTTTATGCTGGTATCCAATAATCAGTCATACTATACATCAAGATACTCAACATTCATGATATTGATCATAATTTATGAAGTTACAAAATATTAATTTTGTTAGTAGGATGACAATAAAATGTGTTTAATTCCTTAATAGCAGTTTATCTCAGTCGATCAAAACTGCTTAAATTACAGTACAATGATTAACTGGTATTTGTTTAAGAATTGAATAAATGTTTATTTTTTGTTATACTTTATATCTACATATACACTGAGTGGCCACTTTATTTCTTTAATCTAGCTTATCGTGTACATATTATAATAATAATAATGATAATAATAATAATACAGTGTGTCCAGAAAATAAGGAACTAATGTGAACATGTTGAGTAAACTCCGCAAAAACATGGTACAGCGGCTGAGGAAATGCGTAGAGCGTAAAGGTGAACATGTAGAGTACTTGGTAAATAATAAATCAAAATTAAGTACACGTTACTCTCATTGGTTCCTGACCTTTCTGACACCCTGTATAATATAAACTTTGTTACTTAAGATATGGCCTGACAATACCTAAATTGAATTTTGGGACAATAATCTACACACATAACACAGTAATACACCTTCGTACATGAATTCTGATCATACATTCACATGCATGTGTGGAAAAAAACAAAATATACTGTATAATTCCTATACACACGTGCATATTGGGAAATAATACAATACAATGATACATTTCTGGAATACATGCATCTGGAAAATAATGTATATGCATGCATGCATTATGGAAGTTTTTTTTTTATCTCCATGAATGAATGCGTTATAGTAGTCACAGTAATATTAGCGCGCGCACAATTAAACATCCGTCACATTAGACTATAAAGATAAACTATTTGTATCACAAACACAAAACATTGATGTCAAGAGAAAACAACAAGCTCCAGCTCACTGACTGCACGCTGAGCTTTGTCGAGCACGTGCGCGTCCCCGCTGCTGAATGTGTACGTAACGCGCAACGGGCGCGTCACCGCTCCTGAGCGACAAGATGGCGGCGTCCACCGGATCAGGTAAACCCAGTTTGGCCCGTTTCGTTTTAAATTCCGTATGGAATCGTTTTCTAACTCTGAAAATCGAATCGAAGTTTGAATAAAGAGATGAAGTTTTGAGTAGCTGTTTCCAAACTATGTGACTAAATCCAGAACGTTATTTCAGAGAAATAATGATGTTTGAGGTTAGCTAGCTAGTTATCATTTCCGAGTTGTCATTTTTCCTCACCGGTATTCTGATGACTAAGTCCCGCCTCTTGCGCTACGATTGGTCGGCACAGCTACGACTCGTGCTTTGTGATTGGCCAGTAGTGTTAGGTCTCCTGCGCTGTGATTGGTTATTAATATCTCTTACTGTGTACATATTGCGTATTACCATGTTTTACGAGTTTAAACTCGTGTTTCATTTTACAGTTACTGAGTTGTTTGGAATGTGTTGTATATTATAAACCTAACGTCAATCACTATTTAAATTGCACCCGCCATTTATTACGAGCGATTAGCCAATCATACCAAAGGAGGCGGGGTTTGTCGGAATACGGGTGGGGATAAACTTGTGCTGGTGCATTTTTATTTATTATCATTATTATTAATGTTATTATTGATTTTTTTTACACGCATGGCTTAAGTGTAAACAATTTACTCGTCCTTTCTTCATCCAAAGATTGAAGCATATTTTTATGTAGCAAATTAGCATGTTGGGAGCCCCTGGAGTTTGATCAGCCTACGATGCTAATTAGCTAGCTAGCTAGCTAGCTAGCTAGCTAACTAACTTAGTCATTGCAGCGTCATGACACATATGTTACTGAACCTGCGAAACAAGCTGGAGCAAGAGCATGCCTGCGTGCATATACATGAATTCTAGCGAATTATGCGATGCATTTTGGGGAATGGCACGCGTGCATGCATTTATCCTAGGAAATAAAAATCTGTGTGTATGCATTTTGAAAGATATATAGGAGATATATATGCATTATTGTAAATAATACAACTGTGTGCATGCATTCTGAGAAATGGGTGCATCTGAATGTAAGCATTCTATTCATGCATGCATGCATTTTGAGAAATAGGTATATTTGCATGCATGCATTTTATAAAGAATGAATGTGTACATGTATTACAGGAAATAACACAACTGCATGCATGCATTATGATACAAAATGTATTTGCATGCATGCATTGCTTAAATAGTTTGTGTGTGCAGGCATTTCTGTAAATAATGCATTTGCATCAACGCTTTCAGGGAAATAACGGAATTGCACGCACTTTAAGGATTACTTCATCTGTGCATGCTTTATAACATGACTACATGCATGTATACAGTGAAATAGTGCAGCTGCATGGAATATGTGTTCTGTGAAACAAGACAGGAATAAATAACATCACTCCTGCATGCATGCTCGTGTTTAGAGGAAATAAGAATTCATTAATTATTTTCTGGTAAAACATATAATTGTGTTTTAACGCTCCGGATAGTTCACGCTTGTTCTCCGTGTGTTCCAGGCATCAAAGTTCCACGTAACTTCCGGCTGCTGGAGGAGCTGGAGGAGGGGCAGAAGGGCGTCGGCGATGGGACGGTGAGTTGGGGTTTAGAGGACGACGACGACATGACGCTCACACGCTGGAGAGGAATGATCATCGGCCCGCCCCGGGTGAGAGTCTGTCGGCTTTTGTTCAGATTTAGACACAGAATATCTGCTGAACAAACATCTCCAAGTTCCCCATAAACTCAGGCTGTATATCCACCCCCTTTTACTGCAGGGTGGGTGGGGCTATTCTTCTGTAACATTTGCATAAGCTCCACCCTCACCAATTACACGGCTGTTTTGTTGGGGGTTTTTTTTCTTCATTTTATCAAATGACGTCTCTTCAGGTCCGGCAAGCAACTAAAACTGCGTTTAAAAAAATAAATAAATAGAGAGACAGAGGAAAAAAAAAAGAAACAAAATGGCATCAAAAATAAAAGATAAAAAAAATAGCAGTAAATAATATCAGTGATGGAATAAAAGTACAATCATTAATACCATCATTTTTTTTAAAGCGTGTAAATAAATTATAAATACACTAATTAAAAAAAGTATACAAAGTACAATAAAAAATAATTATTGAAAAAGAATAGAAATAAATATCTTTAAAATTCTGTACAAATAGAATAAAAGTACAGTAATTAAAATAATGTAAAAAAAAAAAATTTAGTAATAAATGGTCTGCACTTATATAGCGCTTTTATCCAAAGCGCTTTACACTGTGTCTCATTCACACACACACTCCCACACCACTGGTAGCAGAGTTGCCATGCAAGGCACTAACTTGCCATCAGGAGCAACTTGGGGTTCAGTGTCTTTCCCAAGGGCACTTCGGCATGTGGAGTCATGTGGGCTGGGAATCGAACCGCCAACCCTACGATTAGTGGACAACCCGCTCTACCACCTGAACCACGGCAAACCCCCACCTGAGCCACAGCCGCCCATATAAATAATAATAAAATAATATACTATGTAAGTATAAGAAGAATTCAAGTGCTGTAATGCAAATAATATTATAAAATTGTAAAAAAAAAAAAAAAAAAAAACTATAATTGAAAGTGTGTAAAAATAGAAAGTATTATAATTAAAAATATATAATAAAAGTTTTCATGGAATTAAAGTACAGTGAATAATATAATAATATGATACTAAAAATCATAATACATGAAGTGCAGAAATATAATAAAATTGTAATTATTAAAATAATATTACACAGGGTGTAAAAACAATGTGTAGTGTGTAATAATAAATGTACTGTAAAATATAATAATGACTTTAAAAAATTAGAATAAAATTGCTATTAAAATAAAAAATTTAAATGTGTAAAATAGAAGAGAAATTCAATAATTAAAATAATACACATTTTGAGAAATATTACAGTATTAAAGTAATACAATTGCAATAATTTTTAAAATAATAAAGTGAAAAGGTGTGTAATAAAAGTATAATAAATAAAAGTAAATAAAAGAGAATAAAAGTAAAATATCTAAGATTAGAAGAATAAAGTGATATTTCTGGTGCGCTGATATTCTGTGTGAGATTTCTGAACTTCAAACTTCCTCAGACGATCTACGAGAACAGGATATACAGCCTGAGGGTGGAGTGTGGACCTCGGTATCCAGAAACGCCGCCACTCGTCCGATTCGTCACCAAAATCAACCTGAATGGTGTCCACAACTCCAACGGTGTGGTAAGTACAGGACTCACGAGTCCAGCTGATCCGTATGAGCATGTATGTGTTTTACAAAAATATAAAGTTTCTGCTGTGTTTCAGGTGGACGTGCGCGCCGTCTCGTCTCTGGCCAAGTGGCAGAACTCATACAGCATCCGTGTGGTTCTGCAGGAGCTGCGCAGACTCATGATGTGCAAAGAGAACATGAAGCTGCCGCAGCCACCCGAGGGCCAAATCTACAGCGTCTAAACACACTCGTGCGCGCGCACACACACACACACACACACACACACACACACACACACACACACACACACACTCATGTTCCTTTCCAAGACTCTCATCATTCCCTTATTTTATATTGCAAGGCTCCACCCCCCACCCCCACCCCTTCACCAGAGCAGCCAATCTGCAGCCCTCATCACTCAGAAAATCACGGACGCATCGTTATGACGCATCATACAGATCATCTTACTGATCGTCTTGTTCTTTTGTTTTTTAATCTTTATTTGTTATACATGCAAATTGTAAAATAACATAAATTATCTTATTGAATGTACCTGTGTGTGTTATTGTGTTACTTCCTGCTAAAGGAAGTGTGTGTGTGTGTGTGTGTGTGTGTGTGTGTGTGTGTGTGTTTTTTCTAACACTTTTTTACACTTTGGTTTAGTAAAAAATAAATCATTCGTGCTTAAAATGCAGTTTTAAAAATAAAAATAATAAAAGAATTTTTAAATGTTATCACGGGAAGAACGTGAACTATGATCAAATGTAGGTAATAGTGTGATATGACAGGTAGAAATGTTAATTCTGTAATCAAATAAAATTTTATTTGTCACGTACATAACCATACATCTTATGACACGCAGTTAAATGCTTTTACGACCACACTGATAAGTAAAAGAGAATAAAAAATAAGATAAAATATAATGGATAAAAATATATAATATATAGAGAATAAAACTAGAATATATGAATAGAAAATTATAGAAAAAAAATTACAATTACAAAACTGAAATGGAAAAATTTACAATAATAATATATTACATCGAGTAGAAGAACTGTACCTGTGCAAAGGAGGTGTGCAAATTGTAGGGAGTGCAAAATATGAGTGAAGGTAAAATGTAAGACATCATACCGTATAATCCAGAAAATCTAATTTTCTGATAGATACATTATATGGCCAAAAGTATGTGCATATGTCCGAACGATTAAGTTCAGGTGCATAAGATCGAGCACATTTGGACAGCTTCATATGTTCTGTCATTTTTGTCATAGAAACTTCTCACAGGAGGCAGGCAGAGCTGATGTTGAATGTAATAAAAAATTAAAATATAGAAATTAAAATAATACATGTAAGAAAATCAACAATCATTGCTGTATTGCAAGATATATCGTTGAACATTACTGTAAATAGGATTATCCGCGCGTGCGCACTTCTCTGTAGCGCGCTCGGGCAGTATATACCTCACGCATGCGCGGTACGGTGACCGTCGAAGAGTGCTGCGCATGCGCAGTGCAGAGCGCCGCTTAGCGCTCTGTGTGCCATATTTGTCACTGAGACAGCAAAAAAAAAAAAAAAAAAAGATCCGGTACCTCAGAAAATAAATTTTAAATAAATAAATAAATGAAAAGCCGCGACGCTGGTGAGGATATTTCTAATCACCGGCTAGATTTCATCTAAGAGGTAAAATGAGTTGAATTTAATTCAGTATATATATTTAAATTTTAAAAAAACTTTAAAACAGGAGCCGGGTGCTGTGGCTATGCTAAGCTAAGATAAGCTAGCGGTAACTAGGAAGCCGGTTAAACTAATGATTGTTAGGTAGCTATCCATTTAAGCGCGTTAGCATGTTAGCGCTATAACGGTGGGTAAGCTAATGCTAAACCAGCTAATAAGTTTATATTCAGTTTATTAGGTAGCTAATGTTAACAATGTGACGTGATAGCCAAAGGTTAGCATAGTTATTTAGCTCACTGTTTGTTGTACTATAATATTAACATAATGTATTATTATTATTATTATTATGAATATTATTAATGTTATTAATAATAATAGTTATTTTTGGTGAACATTTTAATGATGTATAATTAAATAATATTTTTAAATAATAATAATAATAAGCTCTCTTCTAATAATAGAAAATTAATGTGCCTGAAATTTGTGGTTTGTGAATAAATATAAATAAATTAAAAAGGGAACATAAATGTAAATTCTCAGCAATTCTTCTTGCATATAGTTTTTTTCTTTTTTAAACCCAATTTTTTGTCTTTATTATCTCATTTTTTCCCCCTTTTATCCGAAGAGCAGTTCCTTGAAGACAAATCCATATCCACTGGTACACGTTAATTATATTTGTCTGGTTTTTATCACTGAAGTCGAATCTGTGATGGAGTTTTACTACAGAATTCCACTTTTCATTTTTTATCTGGAAAATTATAAACTGCAAGTTTTAACCCTGCGTTCAGGTGAGAGAACGAAGCCGAGCACGTAACATGTAAATCAAGAAAACGATTTTCACACTGATTAGTGCGTTATTTAACCTGTGTTAAACTCGTTAGTGTTAGAAGTTATATATAATGCTCATCTGGACTAAAAAAAAAACAGCTGGACAGGCCACGCCCACAGGTGATTAACAACATGCCTCTTTTCTGAATGTAAATAATAAAATGCATCATTTGTTGGTTTTCTGTCCTGCAGGTGTTCAGGAGCGTCACTGCTTCGACACGTCCCCGTTTCCCTCTGCAGTCGTCTTCTCCTCCTTCTCCTCCTGTGCCAAACTGTCGGACATGTCGGGTCCGGTGCCGAGCCGAGCGCGGGTTTACACCGAAGTGAACACACACCGGCCCCGGGAGTACTGGGACTACGAGTCTCATGTGGTCGAGTGGGGGTACGGAGCACTCCTTCTGACACACACACCCAGTCATTATTACTTATTGAATTTTCTTTATTTACGTTTTCTCTTTTACATTCAGAATTTTTTCCTCACCTTCTTTCTTCTGTTAATTACTCACCTCTTTTTCTTATTCACGTGAACACAGGACTGCTTTCTGTCTCACTTATTTACATTTTTATTTCCGATTAACATTTCTTGCATATCTGTCTGCTTCTCGGTCCTGTCTGTCTCTCTGCCTCTCGGTCATGTCTGCCTCTCTGCCTCTCGGTCCTGTCTGCCTTTATGCTTCTCGGTCCTGTCTGTCTACCTCTCTGCCTCATTAAGTGTAAAGAGACGTGAATGTTTGTGTATGACCTGAATTTAAAATTTCTATGGAGATGTGTGTCTCTCTCTCTCTCTCTCTCTCTCTCTGACGAGTCTCAGGAGGATTCTGATTTAACAAACTGAAGCGTGTCTCTGATCGTATGAATGATGTTTTATAGAAATCAGGACGATTTCCAGCTGGTGCGGAAGCTCGGACGCGGAAAATACAGTGAGGTGTTCGAGGCAGTAAACATCACCAACAACGAGAAAGTGGTGGTGAAAATACTGAAGGTAAACATCCAGTGTTATTAAACACAAAGTGTGGAAACAGGAGTGTGAGAGAGTGTGTGAGAGAGTGTGAGTGATCAGTGTGAATTCTCTCCATCAGCCTGTGAAGAAGAAGAAAATAAAGCGTGAGATAAAGATCCTGGAGAACCTGCGAGGAGGTCCGAACATCATCTCGCTTCTAGACATCGTCAAAGATCCAGTGGTGAGAGTAAAAATAATTCCTTCATTACGTAATTACGAGTGTATTGGTTGCCTGGAATCCTAAAGAGCAGTAACTAATATTATTCAACCCTAAAGTATATGGAGAGCTTCTTATTCTATTTTTTATTTATTAAGGAACGGCAGGTACGTTTTATCCATTTATAGTTACATTTAATATTGAGCAGCTAGTTCCGTCACCAGCCTCTCTTTATATTTTTAGCTTTACCTACTGTTACAAGGCTCCGATACTGGAGACTCCTTCCATAAACGTTACATAAATGTTTGTGTCCTTCCACAAAGAAAACCTCGCCATGTCAATGATTTTTTTTAATCCGTGTATTTTTAGCGGCTGTGAATGAACTGTTACTATAGAAACGATAACGCCATCACGGTGCGCTGTATAATTGACCTGCTTGTTTGTTTGACTCTACAGTCCCGAACTCCTGCCTTGGTTTTTGAACACGTGAACAACACAGACTTTAAGGTAATAAATAAAAAAAAGTAAAACGGACACACTTATTATTACTCGCCTTTTTGTTTTTCTTTCTTTCTTTCTTTCTTACGTAAATTGCTTCTAAGCCAATCAGAACACAAGGAAACGGTGCCAATATTTAAAATATCCACTTAACAATAATAAATGTAAAAAATATCGCAATATGTCCTGTTATTTGATGATCAGCACGTACCTTGTCAGTGCTTTATGATTATATCAAACCGATATCATGATCTTTGTATTTATTTTATTTTTTTTTAACAAACAATTACAAATCCTTAATTGGAAGCAGCTGATTGGATGATAACATTTAAAACCTTAACCTGTAAGATTGTGATTTTTTTTTTCCCTTGTTTTCAGTGTTTTTATAATGTTTGCGCTACTGTTTTACTAGTAGTTCGTTAGCCTGCATATCATGATCCGTATGATGTACCGTGAGATATTTTTATCACGTATACAGTAAAGCTGTAAAAAAAACGCACAACTTTTCTCTCTTTTTATCTCGTCAGCAACTGTATCAGACGTTGACGGACTACGACATTCGGTTCTACATGTACGAAATCCTGAAGGTAAAACGTAAACTGGTTGTGTTTATTCATGCTACGCCGAATAAACTCTCGTTTATTTCTGCTTCGTTAGATTTGTAGTTAATGTTTATTTTTTGGGTTGTTTTTTTTCTTCTGCAGGCTCTTGATTACTGCCACAGTATGGGGATTATGCACCGAGACGTCAAACCGCACAATGTCATGATCGATCACGAAAACAGGAAGGTACACATACAGATTCATAACACCAGTTGAAATAGCGTCTAGTTGTATTTATTTTTTTCTCACTATATTTAATGGTTGGGTTGTTGTTTCTCCCCCACAGTTGCGTCTTATTGATTGGGGTCTGGCGGAGTTTTATCACCCGGGACAGGAGTACAACGTCCGAGTTGCCTCACGCTACTTCAAAGGACCAGAGCTTCTCGTTGACTATCAGGTCAGAGAAACGATTTATAACCAGTATGTTAATGTTAATATCATATTATATTACAATACATTATATTATATATATATATAAATATATATATATATATATATATATATAATATATAGTTCACAGTGAAGTAGAATTAAATCCAAGATCAGGTCCGGCTCGCTTTCTGATTAATTAGCTGCACTGCGTACCTGCGTTACAGATGTACGATTACAGTCTGGACATGTGGAGTCTCGGCTGCATGTTGGCTAGCATGATCTTCAGGAAGGAGCCTTTCTTCCACGGCCATGACAACTACGACCAGGTAAATCTCGTCTACGCCATCGTCACACAGCTACAGATGTCTGCGAGTCTTTATAATTTCAAAGCTTAGTAGTTTGTTGTACAGTTTTGTTTAAAATACTTTTTTGGAAGTACTTCACTTAAAAAATAATAATAATAAATTATTTCCCTGAGAAAATAAACAGCTAAAACCCCGATTTTATTCAGGTAAACTCTTTCAGTTACCTGACAAGTGTAATTAAACCAATCCTAACAAAAAATACAGTCATGTCTCTTTATATGTAAATATTTCCAGTTGCAATAAAATAAATCTTTTCCAATTGTCTCAGGATCGGATCAAATTTGTCTTTGTTTTTGCGTTAAGTTCAGAGTAAATCCAAAGCCTTTACTCCAGGATTTGCACTCGATTTAACAATGTGCCATGTTTCTCATCTCTGTGTAGTTGGTAAGAATAGCCAAAGTCCTTGGAACTGAAGACCTCTACGATTACATCGACAAATACAACATCGAGCTGGAACCTCGCTTCAATGACATCCTGGGAAGGTGAGTATGTTCTGACGTGCTGAGATACTGACACCAATTAAAGTATCCAGGATATTCTAGATACCAAAACGATGTGTTGTCCAAAAGTAAATAAATAAGTAAATAAAAGACGAGTCAAAACAGGAAAACTCCAGAATTCAGATTGTTGTAGTGTTGTTATTATTATTATTATTATTATTATTATTATCAGGGAAAGGCCAAGTGCAAGGAATAGTGAAATGTATAGAGAGGTGAAGCGCACGGAAAAGTGAAGCGTACAGGATTACTAAAAGTATGGAAGGGCGACGGGAGCGGGAAAGGTGAAGGGTGCAGAAGAGCGAAAGATCCAGAAGAGTGAAGGGTGCGGAATAGCGAAAGATCGGGAAGAGTGAAGGGTGCGGAAGAGCGAAAGATCGGGAAGAGGGAAGGGTGCGGAAGATCAAAGGGTGCGGGAAAGGCAATGGGGGCAGGAGGAGGGAAGGGTGCGGAGGAGCAAAGGGTGTGGAAGATCGAAAGATCGGGAACAGTGAAGTTGCAATGAGTTACTGCTGAACCAAGTGACTTTTACTTGTCGACCCCCACTGTTGGAAATTTTCCTCTGTGAATCGTGGGAAAATGCATGTATGGGGAAAAGGACGGCTCCATATAACAATGTGATTTTGTGTAATGGAGTTTGTGATGTTTCGTATCCTTCCTCTGGCCGCAGACATTCCCGTAAACGATGGGAACGCTTCGTACACAGTGAGAATCAGCACCTGGTGAGTCCCGAGGCTTTGGACTTCCTGGACAAGCTGCTGCGATACGACCATCAGGCCCGCCTGACTGCGCGGGAGGCCATGGAGCATCCTTACTTCTGTGAGTCACTCAGCACTGTTGATTTATTTTATTCATTCCCCTGTGTTCCCTCTGTTTAATCCCCCTCTCCCTGCTTCAGACCCTGTAGTGAAGGATCAGTCTCGCATGGTGGGTTCCGCTAACGTCCCAGCACTCACCACTGCTGTGAGCACCGCCAGTCTGATCACGGGTAAGAGCAGGAAGTGAGGTCATGCAGAACAGCTACACACACACTTCTTCTTCTTATTATTATTATTATTACTATTATTATTATTAATATCCATCTACTTCTCCTTCATATTGTTCTTTCTTCTCGTTCTACTCCTACTTTTTCCCCCTTCGTTTTTCTCTTTTGTTCTTTCTTATGCTCCTCCTCCTCCCCCTTCCTAATCTTTTTTCTTCTCCTTCTCCTCTCTCTACCTCTCCTCCCTCTTATCTTATCTTTCTTCTTCTTTTCTTTCATCTGATCTTTCTCATTTCTCTCATTCTCCTTTCCCTTATTCACATTCTTCTTATTTTCCTTCATCTCCTCATTCTCTTTCTTTCTCCTTCTTCTTTTTCTCCTCCTCATCCTCCTTATTTTCCTTTTTTTGTCAGTCTCTTTATTTTCCTCCTCCTTGTCTTTCTCCTTGTCTTTCTTTTTCTTATCTTTCAACTTTTTTTTTTTCTCCTTCCCCTCCTCCTTGTCCTTCTCCTTGTTCTCCTCCTCCTTAGTTTTCTTCATCTTTATCGTCTCCTCCTCCTCCTCTTCTCATTCTTTTTCTCCTTTTAGGTGATATTTTTGGGTTAAATACTTAAAGCCTCTGTGTACTGGATTAATTTAAAATAAATTCCTTAAATAATTTAGCATTTGAAAGTGTTTATTTGAATACGCTTATATTTTATACCTTCGAATACACTGAAAATAAAAAAAGCATATTTTAACATTAATTAGATGGAGTAAAAACACGGGAATGTTTATGAGAGTAATATAGAGTGATGTTTATTCTATACTCAACTTTAACATGAATTTGAAAATCTCACATCTGGACATAGGTTTTTGTTTGTTTTTATTTATTTTTAAATTCCCTTTTTTATTTATTTTCCCACCCGAACAGGGATCGCTGCTCTTCCCGCCTCCACGGCTCTGGGCCCGCTGGCCGGCTCGCCCGTCCTCTCAGCCGCCAATACCCTCAGCGTTGCCGTACCCGCCGCCGCCGGAGCTACTCAGTGACTCCATGGGACAGATAACCTCTGACCTCTCAGTTCAGCCTGCAGGGGACGTTGGGAAAAGCGTGTCCCTTTGTCTATCCCTCCCCCTGCTCTTCCTGCCCCCCCCCCTTTCCTCACCTACACCACACGCTTAAAAAAAAAAAAAAAAAAAAAAAAAAAAATCACCTCAAGTTAAACAAACGCTCCACTTGTTTAACAGTTTACCTGAACTGTATGGACTATTAAGTGTGTGTGTGTGAGTGTGTAACATGTTTGTTAAGCACATGTTTTTCCCCACATGTTAGAAAGGAAAGGTGTGTGTGTGTGTGTGTGAGAGAGAGACTGATTTAGGAGTAGCTTCATGTTAAAAACTCAAATACGGCTAATCACAAATCAGGTTTTTTCACCGACACGGAGCCAGCGATGATTCTTTTAAAATAAAAATAAGACATTTTATTCATGTATTTTTTTCCCAGTAGAACCGCAGTTCCACTGGTTTGAAAAAAGATCCTGTTCAGTGTTTACATTTTCTTTCTTCACGCTGCCAAGCATCAGAATCCCTGTCGCAACACATCGTCCGTATTTTTCCATCCCGTCCACACGTGGGTTTGTTTTCATAGTACATGAATTCTCTCAATTCTTTAACAAATTTTAGGAAATAAAGAATTAAACCTGTTTTACAGTTTATTAGGGCACAAGTAGCTTTCATCAGAAGATCCTCCTTCTTCTTCTTCTTCATCATTGGTTTATTTTTTTCTTCGTTTTTCTCTTTTTTTTTTTCTTTCTTCCTCCATTTTATTATCTTACCTTTTCTTTTTCCCCTTCCTTTTTTTGTTTCTTCTTTCTGTGTTCTTGTTCCTTTTTTCTCTCTTATTTTCTTTATTATTCCCTCTTTTTTTCTTAGCTTCCCTTTGCATCCTTTTTTTTTCTTTTTTTCTATTTTGACTGAAACAGGATTAGGATTAAATACAAACTTCATCGTAATTAAAAAATAATAATAAATCAACAAACGAATCCGAAGAGAAATAAACAATTAAAGGTATTTTTCAGGTTTTTAGGGGGCCAAGCATCAAGTAGTTTCCATCAGGAGTCTTATTTTTCATCTTTTTTCTTCTTCTTTTTCCATTATTTATTTTGTTTCTAATCCTTTCTCTTATTTTTCTCCTTTCCTTTTCTTCTGTTTCTTTTTTTAAAATTCTGTTTGTTTTTTCTTTTACCTTGTTGTGATCTAGTTTTCATTTTTATTCCGGTGCGACTCGTGCAGAACACGAGAAATCGCTCCTCGCTTGGCCTCAGCAGTGTTGTAGCGTAAACATGTAAGATGATCATAACCAAAATCACAACTAAATCATCAGTTTCTTCACATGCCGTCTGTTCGTTCCTCAACAATATATAACAATTATGCAAATAACTCGAATCCGGCGTGTATGTTTGTTTGCAGCTCCGGGTCGGTGTAAAAGCTTTAACGTTAGCGAACTCGTCTCCTCCTCGGTGGCCGTAGAGTTTTAATCGTACTGGTGCTGTCCTCATGACCGAAACACAGCGCAGTGTTTAAACGCTATGGTTGTAAGTGTGCGTTTACACACTGCAGGAGCGTCACCTCTTCAGTGTGTGGAACGCTGGAAGGGGAAATTAATCAACATGGCGTGTTTACTCTGTACAAACCGTTCACATGGCAATATATCACTTATTTTCTAGGTTGCTTTTTTTTTTTAATCAATGTTCCAGAACTTGCTGCTATCCTCCTCAGATGAGCTCTTACTGGATTTCAGTTCTTCTGATGTTCTTTTCTGATTCTAAAGGCAGAAATATTATTCCCTAAATTATTATTTCCTAAAATTTCAATTAAAATTCCAACCCAGAAGTATTACTTCTGTGTCATTAGCGTGTCCTTTTACTCTCCTCAACCAAAGCTTCACTCTGATTGGTTGGTGGAGAGTACTGGATAACCAATCAGTGGGCTTTCTCTTAATTTATGCGCTGGGGGGCTTTCAGAGCGTGCATCCGATTTTACAGTTAAAATAAACGTTTTGTTTGTTTGTGTAAAATACACGCCTGTTCATGGAAGAAAATCTCGAGAATATCTCTCAGAAATGTTCCTCGTGCATGACGTGAGACTTTTTCGTAAATATTAAGCCAGTGGGAAAAATACAGATATTGTGTAAGTTGTGTAGAAAAGAATTACATAAAAAAATTGTATAGATAGTTTACGATAAACTTCGACACGTTCGTTAACATCACACCGAGACATTTTCCTGAACGCGTTCCACTTCACTGTTCAGTGACATGACACTTTCAGAGTCGCTCCGAAGAAATTACGCCAATGATTTCTGATTAATAATGAAAATTATTTTTCCCGTAATGCGACTTTTTCATAACGCTCTTTACTCGTTATCTTGGGTTTTCTTGTTTTTTAACTTTATCATTTCTCCATGATGTAAATCCAATACACACTCACACATACGTCCTCTTGGTCACTCAGAGTCACGATTGTACATACGTCTCTGTCCTCATGTAGAGCAGTAGTGTTTCAGGATATTTGTGTAAATAAACGTGTTTTATTTATCGCACGTGTAAGTTTTTTCTTTAATGTCCTTACATACTTATTTTTAAATTCACTTGAGGGGAAAAAAAAAATCAGTGTCTTTAGTTCCTCTAGAGCAGCTTGTACCTGTGATCTTACAATTCAGTTTTAAAGAATTTCATGTTAACATTTTATTTTAGCATTTAATTTTAAAGTATTTTTTTATTTTAATGTTTAATCTAAAAACATGTTCAATTTTAATATTTTATTATAAAGCATATTTAAATTTTTAATGTTTAACTTCAAAACATCTTTAATTTTTACTTTTAATCTAAGTGTTTTTGATTTTAACCCTTAATTTTAAAGCGTGTTTAATTTAACATTTAGTTTTAAACATTTTAATGTTGAACTTTAAAGCATCTTTAATTTTTACTTTTAATCTAAAAGTGTTTGATTTTAACCTTTCATTTTAAAGCATGTTTAATTGTAAAAGTTAATCTAAACACATGTTTAATTTTAATGTTTAATTTTAACATTTAATTTTTAAAGCACTTCATGAATTTGGTATGATATTGAGGTTTGCCTCAAGCTGCAAAACAGTTTTTAAAAAAACAGTCTAGAAAATTATCAATATTTTTATTTAACATTTTTTAAAAATGTATAATTTAACTGGGGGAAAGGACAGGAAAAAATGTAAACAGCTGGTGAACAGCTCGAGACAAATAATTCTGCGTTACGAACTTTCGATAAAAATGTCAGGTTATCTGCCACCTCGTTCCACATGATGATCACCTCGCTGTCATCACAGCTAGTTTATTACATTAAAATAAAACTTTGGGTTTTTTCTGGTGGCCTGATGGTGAACGTTATATCGAAGAACTCGTCCAGGAGACTCTCTGATATCCGGGTGAAAAACGTCTTCTCTGGAGAACACTGCAGAATTCTTCTCTGTGAGGAAACCTGTACAAAATGACTCCATTTTAACTACGTAACATTTTTCATAAGCAGTCAGCCATACCAATTTTACCTCTAAGACTCATAAATTTAACTTTAAACAACATAAAATCTGCTTCTTTCTGTAGCTCTAAGGAATCAAATTATTATTATTATTATTATTATTATTATTGATAAAGTTACACTATCGCTATCGGTACATATCATCTTAATTTTTAGAAATTGAAGGTGAACTTGCTAAAAACAAAAAACGGCCCACTGGTTTTAATTACAAAGTATAATAGCTATATTTTTAGCACTTGGCTGGTTACCAACATCAAAAACGATTCCTACTGCTGCAGACGTAACGTTAGCCGAGCTAATCAGTAAGCTAGTTCATGTTAGCATGGTGTTGTTTCTAAGCGCAACTACTGTATTTTATGCTAAGCATACAAAGATGGTAAAATACAGGCTTGTTGTGATGTCATGTGATCTGGAATGCGATTGGTTGATCAAATTTAAAGATGTAAATATTCAGCTAGAGTTTTTTTTTTCTATTATGAAACACCTAACATTTGGAGAGGGTGAAAGCTAACAAGACACATGAACTGAGCTGCGTAAGCTTCTACTAAACTGATTATATTTAATTAAGATCAGATCATATCGTTTTGTACAGGAAGCCTGTCCAAATATCCAATTTTTTTTGTTTTTTTTTTTTATTCCAAAGTAGGTAAGTTTTTCTGAATTGGTACCAAAACTGAGCTTTTGGGCTTTTTTTTTTTTACTTATTTTTTTTAGAATTTATTTATATTCAGACAATTCAAAGAATCTAATCGTGATCTGACCGTCTTTCACACAGCTCCTTGTCGATGTCCTGCAGTGCTTTTCCTTTAGTCTCTGGTAGAAGGACATAAATAAAAACGACGGCTGCTACTGCGATCACGCCGTACGCGAAGAACGTTCCGGAAAGACCCATCACATCTGAGGGAGAGAAAAAAAAAAAAAAAAGTCAGGTCTATTAGCATAAAAGTAGAGCTGGATTAGCATTGTGCATATTGTATTAACTCCGGATTTGTATACGGGCCTATGACATTGAGGAAGGAGAAGGTGACGATCAGGTTGGCTGCCCAGTTAAAGCAGCTGCTGAAGGCAAATGCTCGTCCTCGCACATCTGCTGGGAAAATTTCACTCAACACGACCCACGTCACTGGAAAAAAAAATAATAAATAAATCTACAACCTTCATTACTCTGGAAAACAAAAACCACAAGATTTTTATTGTGGGAAAAAAGGAAAAATAAAGAAAAAAAAACACGTTTATTTGCTCTAGATATCAAGAACAAGAACCAAATCTTTAGGGTTCTAGCTGATTTTCAACCAACTTCAGAGAAACTGGATCGAGCATCTGTCCATCAACTGTTATTAGTGAAAGCAATCCCATAATTCTGCTCAGCGGACGACGAGTTACATAAAAAATATGTTTCTATAGTAACACACTAAAAACAAACATTATCAAAATGTGTGTAATTGCTGATACGGAAGGAGTCTCCAGTGTCAGCGCTTTGTAACAACCAGAGGTAAAGCTGTAGATTTTCAGACATCTTCAGGACAGAGGCGCTTACGCTTCGTTGCGGTAATGCGACAAACCGGCATTTTTTTTTTTTTTTTGTCTAATTAAAGAGAGAGAATAAAAAGAGAGAGAATAAAGAGAGGCCAGTGAGGGAATTGTCGTTTATAGCAACTATAACGTAAGTGAGAAAAGGGAACCGACTTGTTTCACGGACGTTCCACAACATTAAACGTAAAATAGTATAGATAGATAAAAAGTACATCGTCTTTGTTAAATAAACGTGTAAAGATCTGTTGTAGTGAAAATGGTCTCGATTCCACATAAACAGTCAACTTTTGTGTGTTCACAACTTCGTAAATCGTTTTAAATGCCACGTTGACGTTTCCCAGTATGGTAGAACTCGAGGAAGTCTTTCCTTAGTAATTTACCAGAACATGCTGAGGTTCCTGACTTTTTGTCAGTGTGCTTTTACATTGTCACTATTAAACACATAACAGCTACAAACTAGCTAACAAAACCATTATCCTCAGATATTAGCTAGCTTGAACTCAGTCGTTGCCTTGCTACAGTCGCCTAGCTCGTTTTAACCGCAAGCATATCGAAAAAAGCGTTTGACTTCTCATATTGAGAGGAAACGATACAAAGCAACGGAAAAGCTAACATGAGAAACTAGACTAGCTGTTATGTTTTTATGCATTGTTTTTTCTAGAGCAATAAACAATGTAAATTTTTGTTCTAATACAAGCAGAATTCCACGTACTTGGACCAAAGCTCATGGAGAAGGCGGCGACAACAGCCATCATGCAGAACAAAATAATCCAATTAAAGTTTCCTGCATCATGAGGAAGTGTGGTGGCGTTATTTCCAATCTCAGGTAACACGGTGTCGTTTAAACGAGAGCCGCAGTGTCTC
The DNA here is from genome assembly GCF_023375685.1 of Ictalurus furcatus. Taxonomy (NCBI): domain Eukaryota; kingdom Metazoa; phylum Chordata; class Actinopteri; order Siluriformes; family Ictaluridae; genus Ictalurus; species Ictalurus furcatus. Next base: position 11,469,198 of record NC_071275.1, on the reverse strand, counting down.
ACCATATCAAACTCTGAATGTCTGCTCAGGAATCCAATAATCATCAAACCGACGGCCATGACGGAGCATCCGCCAATCAGAAGCGGCCTCCTTCCGACTTTATCCGCGCAGAACATCGCTGCTAATGTTGTGATAACTTTAACGATCCCGAGGCCGAGCGACGCCAACACGGCAGATGCGTCGC
>NC_071275.1:10766514-10799014 GCF_023375685.1 Ictalurus furcatus | reverse complement strand
CAATTACCGACATGGCGTAAATTTTCTGTAAGGAGATTTCTGTTTGTTTATCATTCAGGGAAGGAGTCTCCAGTGTCAGCGCTTTGTAACAGTCAGAGAGAAAGCTGTTTCAAACGTCTAGTTTCCTACAGTTTCTCGGTAACACGAGGATCTGCGATTTTTGCGATTTTATTAACTTGCTGTTGTTCTAAAGAGAGGCTGGTGAGGGATATAGTTCGATATTGTCAGCGAGAACAGGAACTTGTTTTGTGCACGTTCCACAACACTGAATATAACTATGAATGGATATAAAAAAATAATTAAGTGTCCTCTTAGATGCTTTAAGGTGCTAGATGTAGCTTTTCTAAATCCAGTTCCATCTCGGTTCTAATTTATTATTAACACGAATGAGACATTTCCGTGGCATGTGTTTAGTTTTCAACGCCGTTCTGAAGGTTTGTTTTTGTTTCCAATATCGTATTTAGGCGCTGCGTTGCTCTGCGTAATTGTTCGTCCCGTTTCCAAATTCATAATTGTCACATAAATCGCTTGGTGTCCGCTGGTTTTTATGGTCAGTTCAGCCATATTTCAGTCATCGAACTATGTAGAACGCCCATACACACACACACACACACACACACACACACACACACACACACACACACACATGGATTAAATGTGCCAGTGTAATGTGAAGAAGATGCAGAAGAAGATCTGAGCTGCAGACGTTCTCGCTCTGAATTGCAGTTCTATTCAATGGGCTGTGCTGGTAGGAAGCAGAGGCAGTAAGAGAAGCGGTGAGAGTGGGCAGCGCTCGTGTTATGCGTCTGACAACAATCTGGCATCGTGAGCTTATGGCACCTCGCAGACCCACCGCATTGAGTTTGTTCAGGCTGCGTTTCCTCGGGGGCCGCTCCTAACGCCGTGGCAGAGACTCATGGGAAACGCCCACGCCAGCTCCAGTTTTTGGGGTTTTTTCCCCTTTGGAGCTAAAAAGTCATCTTGAGACATCGTGCTGGGTGGAAAATCTCCCCGAGTGGGGGTCTGTTGTATTTAGGATCAGTTGTTCTTCTCTGGATATTACCACGGCGCAAGTGCTCTCCTGAGCTGGAAAAGGAATCCATGAAAACATGCTGGAATGTGGCGTGATAAATTTCATGTGGCATGTTGGGATAACGTTTATACTCTATGAGCTTGAAAGTTCAACATCGTCGCACATATGTTCCTTTTCTTTTCCATTTTTTCCTCTCTCTCTCTCTCTCTCTCTCTCTCTCTCTCTCTCTCTGTTTGACTTCGCTACTCAGCCGGGTATCATTTTAACCAATATTTACGCAGATGAGGATTACTCAAGGGAAATTAGCCAAGCTTCTTCTTGGTGGTCCATATGCGTCAGACAATCCGACACCAAATTAATCGCTGTAATTAGACTATTGCTCCCTTCTGGATGATACACGATGAGCGCACTCGGTATCAGATATCAAAGGATAACAGAATAACACGGCCGATGACAGATTTTGTCCACACATCAACATTTCATCTCACAAATTAGGCCTTTGATTTAATGGAAACACAGCCATACATTATAGGGTGTCGGAAGAATCTCACGACGCAGAGTGGGGGTTTATGGGTAAGCAGGCGACGCGGTGGAGAACGCCGATTGGTCGAGGGGAACTTAAAGCACGAGGCTTCATACCAACTCTAGCTGTCATTATGATGGTTAATTTAATCAGCTTGCAGGATGGCACACTTTTTTTCTTTTTTTAACCTTATTTAATTTAATTCAGTTTAATTTGTTTTCTGTAGTGCTTTTGGATGGAGAATGGACACCTTCAGGAATCAGCGTTACAGTAATCCGGATGTAGATTTCGACTTAGACTTGATTAGCAAGCAAGGAAAAACTCCCTGAGATGACATGAAGAAGGAACCCTGAGAGAAACCAGACAGAACTTTTTATCTTTTATTTATTCATTTATGTATTTATTTACAAGATTTACAATCTAAAGAATCCTATCATTTCTTGTCTTTATACTTAGCGAGCAAGCTAAGAAGCTCACTGTACATGGAACCTTGTTCGTGTGACAAAGTTCTCGAGTCTTGTGGATTTAAATTGAGGTGCTGCAGTGCACAAACTGCTTAATATTGATACAGTTACATAAAAAATGCTTCAGAAACATTTCTTCTCAGAAACATTTCTTCTCAGAATATCTATATCAGTATCCTCCTATGGAAGAAGGTGGCCTGGTCTGATGAATCACGTTTTCTTTTACATTATGTGGACGGACTGGTGCGTGTGTGTGTGCGTTGTTTACATGGGGAAGAGATGGCACCAGGATGCACTATGGGAAGAAGAGAAGCTGGCGGAGGCAGTGTGATGCTCTGGTTAATGTTCTGCTGGGAAACCTTGGGTCCTGGCATTCACGTGAACGTTATTGTGACACGTACTACCTACCTAAACATTGTCACAGACCAAGTACACATCTTCACGACACCGGTATGCCATAATGTCAGTGGATTCTTTCAGCAGGATAAAGCGCCCTGACACACTGCAAAAATTGTTCAGGAACTGTTTAAGGAACATGACAAAGAGCTCAAGGTGTTGACTCGGCTTCCAGATTCCCCAGATCTCAATCTGATCGAGCATCTGTGAGATGGTCTGGACAAACAAGTCCACGGAGGCCCTCCACACAACTTACAGGACTTAAAGGATCTGCTGCTAACGTCTTGGTGCTGGATACCACAGCACACCTTCAGATTGTCTTTCAGAGGAGTCCATGCCTCGATGGGTCAGAGCTATTTTGGTGGCATAAGGAGAGGGGGACCTACATGATATTAGTCAGGTGGATTTAACGTTAAGGCTGATTAAAGAATCAAATAAATAAATAAATCGGTATCGTCCACCCAAATCTGAGACCACTTTCTGTTTTGTGTAGATTCTTGTTTAATACCTGCCACACATGACCTCTAATGTACATGTGCACATTACACCAAGTATGATGGCATTTTTGATTGGGTCAAGTTTGAACGTAGGTCCATTTTTAAATGTTTTTTGTTGTTGTTGTTGTTGTTGTTGTTTTAATATATAAATAAATAAACAAAACAGATATTTCTAATAAACTGGGGCTGTTCTGAAATCCATCATTACCTCTCACCAGAACTTTTCAAGTTAACTGAATCTGATTTCTTTCACTTACATCACAGAGGGATTTCTAAAGAGCAAACGCATCACATCTTCACTACAGAAGTGCGTGGGCGACCTCGTGTGGTCCAAACAGCTGCTGGAGGGAGCATGTGATGATCCAACTTCACCCTGTATGCTATTATTTATATACTACAAAGATGAAAGCACGCTACTCTGTAGACCAGAGATTCATTCCTGAAGCCCTTCATGAGAGATATGACAAAATCACAAAATGCACCTCCTGAACATCATCAAGCCTGAAATGAGGTGAGAATAAAATAATGAGATCAGCTTGTGAGATAAGATCAATAAATCATTTTAAAGTTTACTGTAAAGTATGTTTTCCTGACGTAAAAAATAAACACAAATACAATGCAGTGACAAGAGAGACACAGCACAAGAGAGAGACACAAAAAGTGAGAAAAGAGACAGAGAGAGACACAGAAAGAGAGAGATACAAAGACAGAGCGAGACACAAAGACAGAAAGAGAGAGACACAGAATGAGAGAGAGACAGAGAGAGACACACAAAAAGAGAGAGACACAGAGAGACTAACAAAGACAGAGAGAGACAGAAGACACAAAGAGAGACACACACACACAAAGACAGAGAGAGACATACAAAGAGAGACACACACAAAGACAGAGAGAGACATACAAAGACAGAGAGACACACAAACACAGAGAGACACAGATTGAGAGTGACATAAAGAGAGAGAGACACACACAAAGACAGAGAGAGACACACACAGAGACACACAAAGACAGACAAAGACAGAGCAAGACACACACAGACACCGAAAGACAGAACTAGAGAGCGAGAGATTATTTTATTTTACGTTCCTCCAGGCCGTTTGGTGGCGCTACGGCGCCATAAAGCCTGGTTTAAAGACACCAACGAAGAAGAAGGAACAACAGGAAGTTGGTTAACACGGCGCTATTGTTTACTTGTTTGGTTAGCGATGCTCAGATAACCTGTAGTTAGTTGTTAGTGGTATTTTATTATTGTAAACTGCGCGTCATTGCAGTTGCATATTTTGGTGAGTAAGAAGGAATTGTTTTGGGGAATTAACTCGTTAAGGAAATATAAAATGGGCAGTGTTGCTAACATTTCTATAGAAATGTATTTATTTTATCTATTTTATTTATTTATCTATTTTCTCATTTGTAAGTCGCTTTGGATAAAAGCGTCTGCTAAATGAATAAATGTAAATGTAAATGAATGTTTGTGTTACAAGCTTGTCTTATGTAGTAACAGCTAGCTAACAGCTGATAAATAGTATTATTTGTTAGAATATCCAGCCAGGTAAATAAACTGGCCTTTACCCTTTCTTTTGATTTCTTTTGATTTCTTTTATCTTCTCCGCATATAAGCAGAAGTTTGAACATTTCCCTGCTGTACACAGAGGACAGGAATTTATTCTCTGTGTTTGATTGAGTAATGTCCAATTACAATCAGTTGCACGCTGTCATATAGCTCTGATCTGATAAAGTTATACATAATCGAATGATCTGTGATAAACATAATGATCTGTTTGTTCCAGCAGAAACTCCTAATCCCAGGCACTGAGGTAATGGATGCTGGCAGCCGGAAAGACAAACCCAAACAGAAGGAGACGTCTGTACGAGGAGACCGAGCGAAACAGAAATCTGCTCAGCAGGAGCTTAAGCAGAGACAGAGAGCAGAGGTGGCACGACTCGGCTTTCGAGATCCAGTGTTTATTCTTAATCTGGATTCAGTTTTACTGTTGTGATCAAAACGCACAATGATCTAATATTATTTTTTTTAGCTAACAAATCTACAGCAATTCTCCCTGCCTTCAGATGCTGTTTTTAAATTTTTACAAAAAATACGGTCATTTCCTGAGTTTTAGGAACGCCAGATCAGATATCAAATCCTGTAAATAAATACATTGGAACTGGATATGTTTACATATAAAGAGACTTGACTGTTTTATTCATTTCTTAGGATTGATTTTATTCCGTTTATACTTTAAACTTAATATACTGTGTTTTATTATATTTACAGTGTAAATAACTTTAGTGTGAAAGAGTTTAACTGTGAAGTGCTTAGTAGTATTTTGTAGAAAACGATATCGGTTTCAGTGAGTATCGTTCCGTCTGTTATTTTCATCATTTATAATTAAGTTATTGATCTGATTGAGATAAAGTGCTTACTGAAAATTAATGAGTTTAAATTTTGCCAAAAACTTTGTAGGTCAAACTAATTTTTTGTCAACAAAATGGATGCCGTCTTGATTCCCTTTATTTGTTTGTTTGTTTCTTTCTTTCTTTATTGTCAGTACAGTGCTCTGAATATCGTAGCCATCCGTAAGCTAGTGGTCGAAGCGACACTGACATACGTTCAGAAAATTATACATGTTGAAGTGCAGGATTTGTTTCACATCACGTGAACGTTTCGAATCCTCACGTGCGCTGTGTTAAGACTGACCAAAAAACATTGTGTTTTTCTTTATCAATCCCGTTACAGATCTACGCCCTGAACAAAGTCATGACGGAAGTCGAACAGCAGCAGTTTGAGGCGTTTTGCCAGCAGATGCAGTCGCAGCCGGAATGAAGATGTGACATGTTTAAAAGTAAAACTAACCGATGAGCTGCAACCCTTACGGCATCGTACACCGTTCTCCTTATGTGCAGAGTGATGTATCGAGTGGTCAGTTATATAATATATGTCAATCGTGTGGCAGCAGCATGATGTATAAAATCATGCAGATGCAGGCCAGAGCTTCAGGTAATGTTCACATCAAACGTCAGAATGAAGTCTGATCTCTGTGACTTTAACCATGGCGTGGTTGTCGGTGCCAGATGGGCTGGTGTGAGGATTTCAGAAACTGCTGATTTCCTGGAATTTTCACACACACACAACAGTCTTTAGAGTTTATAAAGAATGGAGCGGGAAAAAAAACCACCAAAAAAACAGAGTGAGCGACGGTTCCGTGAGTGGAAAGGCCTCGTCGATGACATGGGGTCAGAGGGAAATACCCGGATTGGTTTCAAGCTGCCAGGAAGTCTATAGTAACTCAAATAATCACTCTTTTTTTTTTTTTTTTCAAGCATGATGAGAAGAAAAGCATCTTAGAACGCACAACACATCAAACCTTGACATGGCTGAGCTACAACATCAGAAGACCACATCAGGTTCCTCTCCTGTCAGCCAAGAATATGAATCTGAGGCTATCCTGGGCATAGACTCACCCAAATTGGACAGATGATCTCATCAGCGAGGCGTTTCCAATCATGGAACCGTCGCTCACACAGTGTTTTATTGTTTGTCGCACCATTCTGTGTAAACTCTATAGACTGGTGTGTGTGTGTGTGTGTGTGTGTGTGTGTGTGTGTGTGTGTGTGAGAAAATCCCAGGAGATCATCAGTTTCTGTAATACTCAACCTAGCCCATCTGATACTGACAACCCTGCCACAGTTAAAGTCAGACTTTTTCTTCATTCTGATGTTTGATGTGAATGTTAACTGAAGCTTTTGATGTGTATCTGCGTCATTTTAATGCATTGTGCCACTGCTACATGATTGGCTGATAAATGGATGACTGCACAAGTGAGCAGGTGGACAGTGTGTACAGTATGTTACATGATTTATGCTTTCAGTCGATGATCATACCTTCACAGTATTTATACTAATGTTATGGGTCAGTCACAAAGCGTGAAGGATCAAATGGAGCTATGTATCAATCTGTTACATATTTTTTTATAAATGTATATAAATATATATAATATCGTACAGCTTCAGTTATTTCCAGTTTTCGTTTGATGTATTAAAGATTTTTGTCAGTTTATAGAGACCGCATGGAAAAAGTTCTCGCTGTGTCCTGGCTTTCACTTGTGTTTTACAGAGTCTCGACGTTGACTGCGTTCACCAATTTCCACTGATGATGTTATTTAATAAATACACATTTTATTAACAAGAAGTAATACACTGCACATAGTTTTACCTGCTTTCAGTCAGACTTGTTTTATTTCATACATGCAAGTGTGTGGAGTTTGTGTATGAAGGCTGCACGGCCTCTAATCCTCCCGTTTTCGCTCACTCGATGTATTTAGCTGTCACACGGAGAGACGCTTCATCATAACGCAAGCGTGCATCTGTCAGGAGGAAACACCGGGGTGTCAGTCTGTCACCAGGGCTTTAACTCCCTCTCAAAAGGCTTTGGCCTCGGCTCTGTTTTCATTGGCTCGCTTTGCTTCGACAGATTGCTTCTGTTCCACTAGGTCACCACCAGGAGGCGCATAAATTACTCTCCTGGCAGGACTTGTACCCAGTGCAAAAGTTTGCACACCCCAAATGGTTTCGAACATCCTCGAATTCTTTGTATACCCCTCCCCAAAAAAACTCTAGATGTTGAAATGGAAATGTGGGTGGAAAGAAAGCATAAAAAGTCGGTAGGAAAGAACTGCTGAAGCTGCTGCGTTTTGGATGGAGTATGTGATTCGTGTTCAGAAAAATTTTAAACAGAATTTTTTTAAAAAATAATAATTTTAGTCCTTGGGTGCGTCTCATTCAGCTCCCTAGTTCGGTAGTCAGGGCGCTGATCAGGGAGGCAGCCATTTTAAGTTGTGTCTCTTTAAGTGCAGTGAAACGTCCGCTCCCTAAAAAAAAATCCCACAATGCACCGCATAAACCCATGTTCCATTACTGGAAATGGTGTCATATTTTCTAAAGCCTCTTGGCTCGAAACAAAACGGTGGACGAACTCTCGGCTGACTTCGTCTACGAACATAAGTAGCTCGTTATTGTCATCGTGGCTCTCGAATGATTATTTATGCTAGCGATTTTTTACTTTATTTGACATTCTATATATGGTTTGTTTGAGTTTTAACGACTTGATTTTTACAAATCCACTAGCTAGCCTAAGATTCTGCTTGAAGTACCATGACATGACGTATAACGTCAGAAAGATACCGGTCCTGTTTTACGATCACAAGTACATAGTCATGTCGCCGGAAACCGAGTCATCTGCGTCCCAACGTGTCGTGAACCAGGGTCCTTACCAGTACCAGTACTGACCTTGTGTACAGGATATACCAATTCACCACCTACTGTAGAGGGAGCTGATCGAGACGCACCCTTTGTCATAATGAAGGAACATCTCGTACGCCAATCGTTTCAGCGGTTAAAGTAAATTGTCTAAGGGGTGTCAAAACTTTTGCACTCAACTCTACTGCATGAAAATGTTTGCCTGTAAGGACAAACGATTCCCTTAAGATTAGAAATAGTAGACAGGAAACATGGCATACGTTTTTTTTATTTGGTCGTGTTTTCTTTTACTAGCGGTCAGGAACAGCCTGACTGGTGTGTGTTCACAGAGTGTTTTATTCTTCTTATTATTACTATTATGAGTGTGAGTAGAGGTAGCTGTTAGTAGATGCACACATTCAGCAGTAATAAGTCTATACAGTGCACAATGCATATACGCTTCACGCTCTATCTAGGATGCTAAAAGCTCAGTAAGCGACTCAAATAGATCTTACTAATAACCTCTAGAGCAGTGGTTCTCAAACTTTGTGCATTCAGGGACCGCTTTAATAACAGGTTTAGTGTTTAATGTCTGTTTATAGGAGCTTTTTAAATTATTATTTGTGAACTTTCCACAGACAGAACACATTTTCATTTAGATTTCGAAGTTCAACTGATTACAGGAGCTGAATAATACATATTTTAGTCGTGGTCGTGAGTAAGAACAACTTTTTAAAGCAGCGTATCTGGTTATAGTACATCTCAGTTTCTATTATTTTACCTTATAATAATAGTTTTCCATCGCTGTGTCGTCTTTTATGTCTTAAATTCTCGTTATCTCTTGCCTGTTGCTGTAAAACTGGGATTTCACACCTGGGACTAATCAAGTGTTAACTTATATTATCTTTAAAAAATTTTTTTTTTTTAAAGAAGGAATGATTGGACAATTTGGATCAATGCATCAATGGAAAAGGTTCAACAATCATAAATCGAGTATTATCTAAAAAAAAAAAAAAAAAAAAAAAAAAAGAGTTATTTCTCAAATAGAGCTGGTTTTAATTCTGATACGTTTAAAACATTCCTTCTCTTCATCATTGCCATTGCTTTATTAACGGTAGATCTACGCCAGATTCAGGACGGTGCTGGTCACGTGTCAGTCGGAGCCTGAGGTTTATGCTCTCACTTCACGGTCCCTGGGCGGTCCCCACGTTGAGAACCACTGCTCTACCGTAGGTTCTAGACGCTCTAGATCGTGGTTAGGCTATTATCGGATCCGTGCGACTCTCCATAGACTTCTAGATGTCTATCGTGACGGAGCTCCCGGTCACTCTCACGCCAAACCAGCCGTTCCAGTATTTGGTGTCCTTTCCACCGTGCTCAAAAGAGATGAAGCGCAAACCCGGGCCGTAGTCAGTAAACGTGTGGGTCACCTGCGAAGAGAACGTTCATTTCAGCGCATGGTGACACCGTGATACACAGCCGGATATCGTTTCGGTTAGGATTGTACTTTCTGTCTCACGTTACAGGCACATTTAAGAAATAACACATGCGTCGAGTGATATTTACATACGATAATACGATAGTAGGACGTATTAAGGACGTAGGTCCTTAATGATATCCACTAGACGTAACATACCACCAATAGAAGGCAACAAATTACCAGTGGAGACCATTACAGTTTCCGTTATAACCATTAAAACCATTACAAATTCTATGAGCGTTTCTCTTGTTTTTTTTTTCAGCAGGGAGGAAAGTGGTTTTGGATCTCGTACCTGTCTCCATGAGCAGTCATCAGTGTCCGGGTCAATGGTCACAATCTCGGGCTTGTACTCCTGCAACACCTCCTTATTCTCATCCAGGAGACAGACGGATATCTGGTACATACAGCCACAGTCTGTTCGGCTACAGTACCTAAACACACACACAGAGACAAAAACAAGGTGTGAAGCTCTGTCTACCTTCTAGCACTCAGAAGTAAACATGTCTAAGCTGTAGTGCGAGGTTGAAACAGGACACTCTGTTTACCAGTCCTCAATTGTGACCGCTGGCTGACTGTCCAAGTCATCAGGAGCGTAGCCTTCTGCCACGAGATCAATCGTCTGACTCTTAAGACACAGTCTGAAACAGTGATCATCGATAGGTGTTAACAGACATACACACACACACACACACACACACACACACACACACACACACACACGTTATAAATCCTCTGAACTGAACTCTCTCTCTCACTCGAAGGAGGTGGAGAAGAATTTGGTTACAGCCTCGTTGCTGAACTCATGTCCACAATCTCCGGGCATGTCCTCCACGCACCACTGGGTTCCTCCGTTCTCCGTCAGGTCCCAGAAATCCGTCATCTCTGCCATCGAGAGGAAACTGCATCAATATGGGAAAAACTACGGGGCGTTGAGCTTTACTCAGACAAAATGAAACACGACAGAGATATCGATATATTTTACCTTCTCCATTTGGATTTTTCAGAAGATTTCTTGCCATCTTTGTATTATTTACCACGTCCCTGTAAGTAAACCTGCTCACAAAACAAATGGTGCAAAAAAAGAGGAATACGTCAATATTATGTATAATAAAGTAGTATTGATATTTTTCCCAGAAATGAATTTAACTCTGTTTGAACTACTAACATGATTAAAATTCTAATGGTTTCCACTACAAATACCATTACAAACCATCAGCTGTTAACCATTAAAACCATTACCAAATGGTTTCCATTACATAATAGGACGTATTAAGGACGTAGGTCCTTAATGGTATCCACTAGACGTAACATGCCACCAATAGAAGGTAACAAATTACCAGTAGAGACCATTACAGTATGAGAGTTTCTATTGTGTTATATATATATATATATATATATATATATATATATATTACCTTGACAAACACAGTGTTGTTGAAAGACAAACACCGTGTAATCCCTGTCAACAAATATACTAAACAGGCGAGTGAAGGACAGAGCCAGACCCGAGAAACGACAAGGACACACAACTGAATAACGGACTGTTAATATTAATAACATTAATAACAGTTTAATGTAATATGACAAGAAACAACTGGTTAATGGAAACAATAAGGCCATTAAAAAAAGTGTACTGGGTGTTTTTGTTTGTTTGTTTACAGATATTTTTATTTTTGGATAAACCTTTGTTTTTTGTTTGATATCCATGAGTATTTCTGTGAATATATTTGTGAAGTTTGTTTATTTATTTATGTTGTAACTTCTATCATTCTTGTTTAGGAAATGGTTAATAGAAACAAATGTTATATCTGACAGTTTATTATTTTAAAAAAACAACAACACATAATTAACTCTGATATATTTGATCATTTATTTATCTTTTCTTTCATTGTTCCTTTCTTTCCTTTTTCATTTTTCTTTTCTTTCTTACTTTATGAAAATTGGGCCATGCTCGACAGTGTTTTATTTAAAAACGAACAACAACAAAATAGTTGCTGTTTTTTAAATTTATATATTTGTTTGTTTGTTTGTTTATTCATTCATTCACTTATTCAGTCTCTCTCTCTCACACACACTCTCTTTCACTCACTCTCTTTCATTTGCTCTCTCTTTCTCTCACTCACTCTCTCATTCGCTCTCTCTCTCTCTCTCTCTCTCTCATTCGCTCTCTCTCATTCGCTCTCGCGCTCTCTCTCTCTCTCATTCTCTCTCTCTCTCTCTCTCTCTCTCTCTCTCTCTCTCTCTCTCAGCATTTTCACACTTGACCTGCATCCTTTAGTCTGCACCCAGGTCCGATTCGGAGCTCATTTGGGGTGGAGCTCAGAATTTCTATTTTGCTTTCACACAGAATTACTCCCAAACTGTGGCGCTACCCCATATTTGCATATGTATATCCCTTTTGTACACACAGATCTGCACAAGAATTTAGCTCACTTTAAAATTGAGCTTGACACCGATCTGCTCTTCGAATGAAGCTTTTGAGTGGAAGTTTCTTAAATATAAAAACTCTTCCGGGTTTTGCTTTTCCTGGAAGCAGCAGAAATCGATGGTGTCTCTGGAGAGTGTATGTTAGTACAGTTAGTACAGTTTGATCTACCAACATTGTGAAGCAGAGCACGTAACATGCAAATCAAACACCCAGTTTTCATAGTGCATATGTGTATAACTAGTTAACTGTAGAAGCTATATATAGAAACCACCTTCTAGTGTGAACTTGCCACTAGAACTCTAATATCACCATGCTTGAAACATAAGTTAAACCAAAAGAAGTAAGAAGTAAAATAAAAGGACTAGTTTATGTTACTTAGCGTGCAGTGATTTTGATTGTCCCAGATCACTATTTTCAAGAGGATGAGTGATCAAGTCTGGGAAGAAACTAAAATGTTTAAAAAGGATCTAAATGGTTACACAATACAATGACTCCTTCGTATGCATCACTGGTCATGGTGAATAAATGGCCATTGTGTGTGTGTGTGTGTGTGTTTGTTTTCCTCCCTGTGTGCTTCAAATCACTAGCCTGGCCCTGCTAATACTTCCTGCATGGTAATATAAAACCTGGACATGGACCTGAAGGTTAGTACGAACATGAACATGGCAGAACATTAAATAAACATATAACATGTACACGGCAAAAATGGGTAAAGATGCAAAAGTATTACTCACAGAGAGGAAAGAACAGATGAAGAGTCTTCTCACACACTGACTCAGCAATTGTCCTTCAGTTTGTCCGTGTGTATGAGCTCACACACACGCCCCAGCCTCTACCAGACAGAAACACAATGTCATGTGATCTGTTTCTCCTCCCCAACCTCTCTTTCCCTCTCCCTCTCTCTTTTTCTGTCTCCATGTGCATGTACTTGACACATCACAACTAATCCCTACCTCAGCATTAACGGCATTCCTTAAACAGCTGAAGCAAGGAAAAAAGGAAATCGATAGCAGCGCTCGACTCTATACACCATTTACAGCCCTGCTTCCTCTTCCTCAAATCTAAGAGCAGCCATGACAGTGATGCATCTTCTGTCTGTATACATGAATGTATTTTCTTGGTTTGAAGGTTGAAACAGCTCATGACAAATTACGGGAAAAGTAAGGGATAAAACACTCTGTGTCGTGTTGTTATAGTAAAAATAATCAGCACATCCTCTGAGTACACTACAGCCAAAAGTATGTGGACACCTGACCGTCACACCCATATGCGGTTCTTCCCCAAACTGTTGCCGCAAAGTTGGAGGCACACAATTGTATAGAACACCTTTGTACGCTGTAGCGTTACAATTTCCCTTCACTGGAACTACAAGGCCCCAAACACTGTTCCAGCATGACGATGCCCCTGTGCACAAAGCGAGCTCCATGAAGTCATGGTTGAAGAAGAAGACGCCGTTATTTGTCATTTTTTCTCGCATACCCCAGCTTGTTAGGAAGGGCACAGGGTCAGCCATGTTACAACTCCCCTGGAGCAGATAGAGTTAAGGGCTTTGCTGAAGGACCCAACAGTGGCAGTGCTGGGCCTTGAACCTGGGCCTGACCTTCTGATCAGTAACCCAGAGCTTTAACCTTCGAGCTGTTGAACCGCTGCTCATGGTTTGGCAAAAGCGGAGCGCCAGAACTCGAGTGTCCTGCACAGATCCCTGACCTCAACTCCACTGAACACCTTTGGGATGAACTGGAACCGGAGCCTCCTCACATCAACACCAGCGCCTGATCTCAACCTTACTAATGCTCTTGTAGCTAAATGAACACAAATCCCCACAGCCACGCTCAAAAAAAAAATCTAGTGAAAAGCCTTCCCAGAAGAGACAGTGGAGCTTGTTATACGAGTAAAATGGGACTAAATCTGGAATGGGACGTTCAACATGTACATATAAGTGTAATAGTCAGGTGTCCACAAATACTTTTGGTTATATACTGTAGAGTGCATTTTATCCCTTTCGTTTGCGGATCCTGCGCAGACCCGTTTGCCGTGTGGATCTGCTTGAATGCATCCTCTGAAGCCGCAGCCTGGCCGCTATGCTCGGGGGGGTGTTTGTAGCTTTTTGAAGCTTTACGCTTGTTTTTAGTGCCACTTCACTGTCACCCCATCAGACCTTGCAAATTCACGTCAAATTGGAAATTTACACCTGGCGGCCTATCGACTGGATGTCTGCCATCGCTTGGGTCGTCGATCTGAGGTACAAACGTCAACTTCATTTAGCAGGAATTTAACTTTTACTCGACTGTAACTCCATGAGTAGTTAGACGGCTAGTCAGGTTAATCATGCTAGCTTACACTTGACGTCTTGTTTATAGCGCTTTGAACAGGTCTTACTCGGTGTTATTTCACAAAACACGCTTTATTTAAAGTGCAACGATTGCACTAACGCAGTGTCGTCAACAACAAGAACAACAACAACAATCAGTTGTTTACCGATAGCTGTCAGCGGCGTTAGCATTAGCGTTAGTGCTAGTTCGATGTGGACAGCTGGATAAAGTTAACGCGCTGGCTTTAGACAAGTCATAACTCGATAGATTATTCAGAAATCGAGTTAGATGATATGCATTAATGCATAAAATCTTTAATATGACCGTAACGACAGAGATTAGCGCAAACATGGCTGAATTTACGTATCTGGCTAGTTACCTTGCTGTTAATAATTAACAGTGTTTATAAGTATTGTTATAGATATGATAATAAGCTGCATAGCAGATGAGACATGTCTAACATGTGTATATAGACAATCTAAGCAAAAAAACAACAAACAAATCAAGTATAATTCTGGAAACTAGCCTGATTTAGCTTCTGCATTTGACTCCCATGAATACTCTCCTGGTATATTTTTTAATCTGTAACGTTTTAATCAGATTAAACAACTTAATCTGCTCCTGACATATTTATTGTCTCTTAAACTTTGCAGAACATAATTTGAACGGAATTTCACATTATTTCCACTCCACTTGATAGAAATGGACAACTCCGACGTTAAAACAGCTGCTTTTGACTCACAGGTACGATGTATATTTTTATTTATTTGTGTATAATTTTAAACATTGTAATATTTCCAAGGATAGATATTATTGTGAAAATGATAGTGTGTGCGGTTTTTAAAATAATAATAATTGTTGTCTTAACGCTGCCTAGCAAAGAAGTTTGCTAGCTGTGTGTAATAACTAGCACGGAAAAAAAACTGCTTGTGTGTTTAAAATGTTTGTTAAAAGTGTTAAATTGGCCTCTGTCTTGTTAGTTAGTCAGTCAGTCGAGAATTAACCCAGTGTACAGGTGGGTTTTTAAAATTAGATATATATATATACATGTATATATACACATATACATATATATAATATATAAATCGCGTTAATAGTTCCAGTTTGCTAGTTTTTGGTTGTTGTTTTTTTCATGCTAGTCGCTGTTCGGTGAGGCTAGGAAAGAAATCGACTTTTCACGAAAGTGTCACGGCTTGTACTCGTTTCAACAGAGTATATTTAAGTAACATTAACATATATAACTTGTACGTATTTCTTTTGGGGGGATTTAAAAGAAAATTTTAACCGAAGTGTGAGTCTTGCTAGCATAACAAATAAACAACAAACATGACGCGTTTTTTTTTTTGTGTGACTAGCCAGTTAGCGGCTTTTCTTTTTCGTCGATTCGCGACATTTAAAAAAAAAATGTCATGTAGTAAATATTGACGTAGTTTTTATTATTATTATTTTGGAAACGTATTAAACGAGAGAACGTGTCATTTATATATATATATATAAATGTTATGTTGTGTATGCTAAGTCGTTCAGTCAGTGACGCGGTTTAGCGAGAACTAGCATTGCCTGTTTGGTGCTAATATAAAGAAGTATATTTTAACAAACAAATTTTAATCGGCTCAGGTTCTGGATAATACTGTTATGGTTTTAAAAAAGCGTAAGTAAAGCCGTGTCATCATTATAACGCTGCGTTCTCGCGTTGCTAATGTGACAGGTGGTCCATATTAGCAAAGGACACCGTTTCGATGTATTTATTTAATATTGCTAAGAGGTTAAAATATATACAAATACGTATCGTGTTTGTTTTGTAGCAATATTAACGTGTCTGTGTGATTCGCGAACGTTAAAACTTTTATATTCCTTCGTCTAAACTTAATGTTTTCTAGGGTGGGAGGGGAAAAAAAAAGTTGCCGATAATCCCGTTAGCTCACTGGAGATGCTGCTGTTATGGTGGTGAAATCTCGCGATATTCTACACTGTACGACGCGGCGCTGTTGAATCCTCGTATCTGATTGGTCAGAGAGGTTTTTATAGTGGTAGTAGTAGTGGCGCTTCAAATCACACGTTATCGTTTCTATAGTAACAGCTCATTCATGGAGACTTGTACTGCGTGCGATGCACTAATAATAAACATACATATATATATTAGATAGATAGATAGATAAAATAGAGACATTTTCCTGTAAGAGGGACATTTATTTAACATTTATAGAAGGAGTCTAAAGTGTCAGGGCTTTTTTTTAAAAAATTGACTTAGAGACAGGAGTTTAAGCACAACGTTTAAATGTAACTGTAAATGGTAAAAAGTACAACGTGTTGTTCTGTAATAAATTAAAATGTATAATCCTGAGCACCTCACGGTAACCGAGCGACTCTCGGTTGCAAAGTTATTTGATGAGAGGCGTCTGGTCGCCGATAAGTTTTCGGACGAGGTGTGCTCCGGCGCGGCGCTTCCTGCCATGTCCATATCCCACACCCTTACGTCGGCCCAGGAAAATACGCGATATGTGATCACTGTCTGACGTCTCTTCGTCTAATTTGTACGATATTAATTGTGTCCTGAACGCAGGGTTACAGTCCAACATGCAAAAGGAAACGGACGGTGGAAGATTTCAACAAGTTTTGCACGTTTGTCCTGGCCTATGCAGGTTATATTCCATATCCACAGGAGGTGAGTAGAGTGTTCATTTTAAAATCTGTGTGTGTGTGTGTGTGTGTGTGTGTGTGTGTGAGAAACTCTCAGCATGGCGAAAGGACCAGGTTTGTGTCACCGACAGCCGAGAAACGACGTTTGAACTAGGACTACAACTAACGATTATTTTCATAATTGTTAGGCAATTAATCGAATAAGCTATTAATCGGATGGGGCGGGGCAAACTTTCAGTACCCTTTTTTTGTTTATTTAAAATAAAATCCACAAACTGAGTGTTACAAATATAAACTACTACTATCACAACTATTTGTCCAAAACAGAAAAGAACCCAATACACACACTCACACACCAGAATATATATTATTAATTTAGGACTGTAGTTTAATTTGATGCTTTTTGTGCATCCATAAAAATAATGCATAAATACTGTAAAATACACATTTTTTATATATATATATATATATATATATATATATATATATATGTGTGTGTGTGTGTGTGTATATATATATATGTATGTGTGTGTGTGTGTGTGTGTGTGTGTGTGTGTGTATATATATATATGTATGTATGTATGTGTGCGTGTGTGTGTGTGTATTTTGTAGTATTTATGCATCATTTTTTATGGATGCACAAAAAGGACTGAACTAAACTACAGTCCTAAATAAATAATACCAGCAAAAAAAAAAAATGGATGGATCAGATATCAGAGGAACAAAAGAGTGAATTCAATCCGATCCTGTAACAAATGGAAAGGATTGGATTTGGAGCTGCAAATTTTTTTTATATGTATAAAGAGACTTGTTGTTAGGATTGATTTTCATTACATTTTATATTAGTAAAAAAATTGTGTGTGTATGTATGTATGTGTGTGTGTGTATGTTTATATATATATATATATATATATATATATATATATATATATATATATATATATATATACTTTTTTCTGCACTGATTGACACATGTATGCAGAGTGTAGTAATTTTCTTAATTAAATCCCAGATGGTGCTGGTATTATACAGTCTAAAACCAGCTTTCACCCTGAGGAAGTTTAACTGGTTTCTATAAAACCTCCTCCGTTTTTGCAGGAGGCGCCGCTCAGGAGCAGCTCGAGTCCTCCCAACAGCACGGGCAGCACGGCAGATAGCGACGGCCTTCCCTCACCCGATCAGCCTCCGCACAAAAGCCGCAAGAGCTTCGGTGGCTTCAAGAGGCCCGCGAACGACGAGCCAAGGCTCCACAAGCAGCCCAAATCGACGGACTTCCTCTTGGAGGGATGCAAGAAGACCGACAAAATGAAGAAGAAGAAAAAGAAGCCGACGGAGAACGTCAAGTCCGACGAGTCCAGCGTGTTCCCGCCGTTTCCCCCCGGCACCAGAGTGGAGCTTTCCGCTTTCGGTCGCACCGTCAAGGAGGAGCCGGAGGATTACATCAGCATCTCGACGCCGCCTTCGTACACTGAGCACTCCGCTCACCCCAGCAGCAGCTCTCCGCACCGTAATGGCTCTCACGGCACCGTAGGCTGCAAAAAGGAACCAGAGGCCGAGCGGGCGTGCTGGGATTCCCCGGCCAGCTTGGGAATGGAGTCCAGAGGCGAGAGCAGAGAGAGACTGGCGCTGCCTGACGGAGAAGCCGTGGTCATGAAGATGGAGGGATGTCCCGGCACTAGAACGGTGATACGGCAGGGAAAGCAGGTGGTGTTCCGCGATGAAGACGGATCCGCCGACGACGAGGACATCATGGTCGACTCAGGCAAGTTCACAGACATAATTACTTAAAGTCAGGGTTTTCGACTTGAAAGCTTTCTATCAGAGAGCGTGAAGGAATCGAGGCTGAGTAAAGCGTCCTGAGTAAAATCACCCGTGAACTCTGACCCGAGACAACGTTTGTGACTAAACGATCTTTACCGTAATCTTAAACTTTGATGAAACAAAACACTGTGATGTAGCTGCTAGTGCTGGGAAACACGACGCCATAGTACAAGTCATGTAATGATTTGATAGTAAAATTCTATACCTTTTTAAAATTGTTAAAATATTTACAGAATGAAAAAAAAAATCCTTCTTTCAGTGTTAAATACAGCCCTAATTCCAAAAAAGTTTGGACACTGTGTAAAATGTAAATTAAAACAGAATGCAGCGATTTGCAGATCTCATAAACCCATATTTACTTTTCCAGCCTTTTGTTGCCCCGTCCTAACTTTTTTGAGACGTGTTGCGGCCATCAAATTCAAAATGACCTTTTTTTTTTTTCTTAAAAGGGTACATTTACTGAATTTAAACATTTGATATGTTTTCTATGTTCTACTGTGAATAACGTCTGGGTTTATGAGACTTGCAATTCGTTGCGTTCTGTTTTTATTTATATTTTACGCAGCGTCCCAACTTTTTTGGAATTGGGGTTGTATTTTGTGTACTGTTTTAGACATAAAGTATCAAACAGGTTTTTTTGCGGGGAGGTTGTTAGCACAGGTCGACCGATACTTGCCAATAACTGATTAATCAACTGATAGTTTTTACTATCGATACCGAATCCAAACATAACACACAAAGTAAAGTATTGCTGAACCTTATTATGAAAACGTCCTGATTTTATTTTATTTTTAAAATAAAAGATAGACATCCAAACTGACCCAAAAGTAACACTGCAAATAACAAATAAAAA
Organism: Ictalurus furcatus; assembly: GCF_023375685.1. Taxonomy (NCBI): domain Eukaryota; kingdom Metazoa; phylum Chordata; class Actinopteri; order Siluriformes; family Ictaluridae; genus Ictalurus; species Ictalurus furcatus. The sequence continues at coordinate 10,779,335 of NC_071275.1, read as the reverse complement.
CACAGAAGTCCAAAAGTTAGCACGTTCGCCTCACACCTCCAGGGTCAGGGAATCGATTCCCACCGTGGCCCTGTGTGTGCAGAGTTTGCATGTTCTTCCCTTGCTGCGGGGGGTTTCCTCCGGGTACTCCGGTTTCCTCCCCCAGTCCAAAGACATGCATGGTAGGCTGATTGGCGTGTCTGTTGTGTATGAATGGGTGTGTGAATGTGTATGTGATTGTGCCCTGCGATGGATTGGTGGCCTGTCCAGGGTGTACCCCGCCTTGGGCCCGATGCTCCCTGGGATAGGCTCCAGGTTCCCCGTGACCCTGAAAAGGAGTAAGCCGTAGAAGATGGATGGATGGAAGACCAAAACGAATCAAAAACACTTCAAAGAGCACAACAAAATTTGCCAAGTTTTATTTTGCCTCTAGAGGTCGTTCTCATACTGTATAATGACAGCAGACCTGTCTCAGCCGCTCCCGCAAATCACGCGACCAGGGAAAACTATCGCTGCAGATTTTTGCCAGCCAAAAAAAAAAAAAAAGATAGTTCCGGCAATCAGTTATCGGAGCTGATAAATCGGTCGACCTCTAAATAGCAAAGTTATATACGTGATGCGTAGATCGTGATCGTAGAAACAACGTCGATCATGATATGATGTTTTATTTCACCTCTTCAAGCGTCACACGGTGTAATGATGGTGTCATGACAAGCCATGTTTTGATCACGTTCTAATCCGTTCTCCGGTTACAGATGACGACTCGTGGGACCTGGTGACGTGTTTCTGTATGAAGCCCTTCGCCGGCAGGGCGATGATTGAATGCAACCAGTGCAACACCTGGATCCACCTGTCCTGCGCCAAAATCCGCAAGTCCAACGTCCCGGAGACGTACACCTGCCAGCAGTGCAAAGACTCCAAATTTGACATTCGGCGCTCGAACCGCTCGCGCATGGGCTCTCGAAAGCACCTTCTGGACTGACATCGCTCGTGCCCCTCCCCCGAGTACGAACTCTGATCGAGACCGGAGATGAGTACAGAAGAGGAAGGGCTCGGACTGCGTTATTAACTTTGCCCCCCCCCCCCCCCCCCCCCAGTTTTATATATCGTCCACCTTCCTAACTGTTTTTTGTTTGTTTGTTTGCGTAAGGCAATCATAACCTCCTTAGTCGATGCATTAAAGAGGAAAGATTCTACAGAGGTTTCAAAATGGACGTCATGTTCTCGAAGGCTTTTATGAGACGCTTTCGACAGGAACGAGGACGATGGATTGCACTTGTTTTTGTGGGTTTTTTTTTTTTTTTTTAATCTTGATTAATTTTTCAAAAAGGGAGCGTTTGTACCCAAAGCTTTGAAAACTGTGTGCGTATTCGTTCAAAGTGTTGTGTTCGACTTATTTCGTTGTGGAACTTTCTGGAATCCCAAAATGTCTATAGAGTTATAGTGAAAATAATAATAATAATAATAATAATAATAATAATAGCGGTGCAGAATCTGTCCTTGAGTGAATAATCGAAGAGAAATTCCTGGTTTTTGTATTTGTTTTTTGTTGTTAGTTTTTTTTTGTCCTCAGCAAAGCGCTGATTTTCAGGTTTATTAAGTGTCAAAAAAGCTACCCAAGTGTGCGTATTGTCCCAATCTGGGACGTCCTGTTTAAACACCCTCAGTGATTTTTGTTCTTGGCTTTATTAACAGAAAGCTCAGTGCTAACTTTTTTTGAATTTTTTTCTCACAGACACGCTGTGTTGTGTTCTGTTTTATTTTTATCGTGAACCTTTTACACAAGTGATATTTGAGACTTTTTGTCATGGCTCCTACATTTATTGCCCAGAAGCAAAAACAAAATGACTTTATATTTTATTCCCGTGTTCTCTGACGATGGACTTGGAACCAACGTGAACTTGCAAAGATTTCTTAACTTAATCGTTTCCACTCACGTTATTTTCAGTTTATATTTTCCTAGATTCTAGCTAGCTGGGTTTTTTGTTTTTTTCTTTGACTTGACTTGGAAACTCGTAATCACGTCACTTTTGAGCTACAAAGCAGGGGGAAACCGCCACCCCCCCTACCACGCCACAGACGCATCAATGAAAGCTAGCTAGCTAACATTTTGTGAAAGTCTTTCCGAGTAGGAATTTCCGTATTGATCCGTATCGCATTTTCTTTTTCGTTTTGTTTTTTCCAAGTCGGAGGTGGGATGCTACTAGCTTTAGTCGAATGCACATCACTGCACATTTCGCTCGCCGTTTCTCACGTCAGTTCAACTATTCAAAATACCGTAGCGAGACATATTTATTGCACTATTCCATGCTTTCTATGGCATTTTTACGAATATTTATTTTCCCCTGTGTGTCCTTTTTAAAATAACGATTTTTTTGTCTCCTCCTCGTTAAATACCGCACATGACGACAGTTTGCCATGGTATGGTGCTCAGTGTCTTCGGTTTATAACTTTATCCCGTTTTGGATCTCAACACTGCCTTCACGTGCTCGTAGAACTGTCGTATTTATTTCCCTTGCTCATTCACTCACTTACAAAGTCTTTCCGAATATTTTTCTGTTGTGTGTGGGGGAAAAAAAACAAGGAACGAGATGACGGTTAAAGACACAAGTCCAATCAGCGATGACTGAAAAGTATTTATGATCAACAAGGAGCACGAATGCGTCCTCATGACGACGTTCGTGTGTCACTGGAACTTCTTAAGCCAGCCCACATCCCCCCCATCCCTTTTGTTTTTATGATTCAGAAGGACTGATTCGAGAACCGTCGTGTTACGGTACTTTTTAACCGCACACGAAGGCAGCGCAGAGCTCCTTCACTGTTCTACAAGACTGTAGAATTAACCACTTTTATATATTCTTCCTTCCTCAGCCTGTCTGTCTTCAGTACGTGTACGAACATCTCCCTCAGCGGTGCTCCCCATAACGGAAACGTCTCCAGAGATATCCTTGATTTTAGACGTTCCAGTGATTATTTATTCAGATCGTTTAGTTCTCTCAGGCCCTCGTTTCCAGTAACTCGGGATGAAAGACTCGCGCGAACCCTCCGTTAGCGTTCACTTTTTTTATACACTTTCAGTTGATAAAGATTTTGTCCCAACGTGGCATTTTCCTTTTCTTCTTCCCTTTCGTTCGTTTTGTACGATCAGTGCATTCTGTTTGTATATATAACGTCACCGATAGTTCACGGCTGTCCTCGGAAGGGATCTCACCGTGGTAGGCTTGGAGATGGGAGCGCTGGGGCGGAGAGAGAGAGAGAGAGAGAGAGAAAGAGAGAGAGAGCGAGAGCGACGGAGGAAGAGAATGAAGGTTTCTGTGAAACTGATGTAAATAAAGATCTTATGAGAATTTAATGGTGATCAGTGTGTGATGTGGAGACTTATTTTATTAATTCATTTTATTTTATTATTTAATTGTTTGACTAACATTTTCTGCAGGGGTGATATATATATAATGTATATTTTTAAAAATATTCGGACGTAAAATTATTTAAATAGCGTTTTGGGTGGGTTTGTGGGGTTGGCTTCTTTTATTTATTTCAGTTTGAATTATAATTACAGTGCTGTGAAAGTATTTCACCCCACCCTGATTTTTCTGGGTGTTTTTTTGTGTACAGGTGCATCTAAAAAAAAAAAAAAATTAGAAGATCGTGGAAAAGTTCACTTTTTTCCCGTAATTTAATTCAAAAAGTGGAACTTTTCGTATATTCTAGATTCATTACACATAGTGTAATATTTGAGGCCTTTTTTTGTTTTGTTTTAATCTTGATGCTTATGGTTCATGGAAATCAGTCAAAAATCCAGTATCTCAAAATATTAGAATAAAGAATTTATAATGCAGAAATGTTGACCTGAGAAGACTCTAATCAGATAATTAACTCAAAACACATGCAAAGGTTTCCTGAGCCTTTAAAAAGAACTGGATCGTTGCTCAGTAGTCCAAAGTCCTCTTTTCAGATTATAGTAAATTTTGCATTTCATTTGGAAATCAAGGTCCCAGAGTCTGGAGGAAGAGTGGAGAGTTAAAGAATCCAAGTTGCTTGAAGTCCAGTGTGAAGTTTCCACAGTCAGTGATGATTTGAGGTGCCATGTCATCTGCTGGTGTTGGTCCACTGTGTTTTCTCAAGTCGAGAGTCGATGTAGTGTCTACCAGGAGATTTTACAGCACTTCATGCTTCCATCTGTTGATGAGCTTTATGGAGATGCTGATTTCCTTTTCCAGCAGGACTTGGCACCTGCCCACAGTGCCAAAACTACTAGTAACTGGTTTTCTGAACATGGTATTGCTGTGCTTGATTGGCCAGCCGACTCGCCTGACCCGAACCCCATAGAGAATCTATGAGAGACACCAACTCCAACAATACAGACGAGCTGAAGGCCGCTATCAAAGCAACCTGGGCTTCCAGAACACCTCAGCAGTGCCACAGGCTGATTGCCTCCATGCCACGCCGCAATGGTCATTCCTGCAAAAGGATTAAAGCCCTGACTGGGTATCAGCGCCTAAATTAACATACTTTTCACAAGGTCGACATTTCTGTATTATAAATTCTTTATTCTAATATTTTGAGAGACTGGAGTTTTGATTGCAGTGAGCTGTAAGCATCGAGATTAAAACAAAAAAAAGACTCGAAGTATTTCACTTTACGTGTAATGTAACATTTTTCAAAACACGAATATGTCGAGTAGATTTACAAATTCAAACGACAGATTACATCCAGGTGTAACGATTCACATTTTAATGTTTACTTACAATTCAGATATACATCTGCTTTGTACACGAACGTATAGAGACGAGTACGTTACAGAAGGGAATGTTAACAGTGAGGAAATATGGGTTTTAAGGAGAGGGGGGAAAAAGGAAACCCTCAGGGGTTGAGTTGCTGAAGGAATGAGTTCATTTTTGATAAAACCTTGTTGATACACACGAGAGTGTTGGACGTAGCGACGGCTGTTTGGTTGTTTTATTTCTTTAGTGAGTCAGATCATTTGACTCGGCTCACTGATAAGAGTCGACTCTTCTAAAAGGATTGGCGACATAAAGCGAGGTTTTCAGAATAAATGAGGACGTAGGGTCTAGGGCTGGGCAATATGATGTTATGATATCCATATCGTGATTAATTATGTCACACATCGGTATTTACAGAAGCCCTAATAGGCCCTGCGTCATTTTATTAATTTTTTTCCTTTCTTGATTTCTCATGATCATATTACTTCCACGTTAGTGTTGGACACTCGCAAAGGATGCTGTCGGGTCCACGATTTTATCATCGGAGACAAGATGGCGAAGACTATCATGCAACACCAGTCCCGTTCACAAGGCACAAGATTTCCTCCTGATAAAACTAAGCTGTGGAAAAAAGCAAGAAAGAAAAAATAATAACGCATGGCCTCTTAGGGCTTCCATAATTATATCTTAATATTTCATTTTTTTATAATTACAAATCAGATGCAGCTAATTTATATTCTTTATTTTAATGATCAATCGAATCTTTAACTCATCATTATTTTAGACATAAAACATTTTAAAATGAAGCATGACTGTTTTGTGGTAAGTTCTTAGCAAAAGTTATTGCATATCGTGATGCATATCGTGTATCGTAAAAACATCACGTATGGTGGTATGGTATTTTTGTCATATCGGACAGCATTGGAGAGCACGTTTGAGAGAGCACGTTTTGACAGCAGAGGACTTGTGTTAAAATATGATTTGAAAACTCCGACCTTGACCGCGATAAAGCGCTTAACTGAAGCTGGATAAATGATTCACACAAACAGACAGTTCAGATGATAAAATGGAAGAAGCATTTTGATTAAAGTCACTCTGTGAGAGTAAAATGCATTGCCCACATATACAAAAATAAAAGCGGAAAATTAACAATAATGAACAAAACCACCGGTTATGCGAGTCGGCTCACTTAAGTCAGAGTCGAATCAGAGTCGACTCCTTCAAACAACTTGTGTAGACGGATCAACGATTCTTTCGTATATTTATTTATACGTTGTCAGTAACTTGATTCTTTATTCTCAGACAGTGCTTTAACTGATTTATTTGTTTAAATTTTGGGATTTGAAAGTTTGAAAGGACGGATCTGTTTTTGTAAAACAAAAAAATAAATAAGAAAAAAGAATGAAGAATTAGTGACATTTGTGTACACTCGGCCCAGTTTAGTTTCACACGTCACAAAGTTATATTCCGGTTATATTCAAGTACCATAATCGTAACTACATGCATTCATGACATAAAAATAATAAATACAGTATTCAAGTGATGACAATAGAAAACGAACTCGCAAAAAAAAAAAGGATAAGGTTAAAAAGAAAATCATTTTATAATAACTATGACAAGGGTTTATGAATGATACACAGGAACATATGCAATACTATGTACATATAGAGTTCAATGAATAACATGGCGTTTGAGGGAAATATCGCTTTTCTGGTTCGCAAGTGTGTCAGTAAACGCCGTACAAACCAATAAGGGATAGAAATCCATTTTCTCTCGCTCCGTTTGTGCAAAATAACATTTAGTTTCAAGTTAGGGCGATAAGAAACTACGGATAATTATGACATGTAGAATAATAATAATATACCTTCTCTATAACGTGCTCTTTGGAATCGATGCTTTACAGCAGAAAAAGGAGAAATAAATAATATATTCGCTTAAAATAATTTTCTTTTAAAATGTAAAAACTCATTTTTACATAACCTAAAGTGCCCAAGTGTTCAATTCAGTGTATTTACTGCCCAAATCAGAATTTTTTGTTTTGTTAGGTTGTTCACACGATATTTTCCCACATACACCCCGATATCCATCTAAACATGTCGCTCATTTATGTGGAAGAGGGCAGATAGCACTACAGGTGAACATACACGTGCCGTTCCATGGGCATTTTTGATACTTCTGTTTCTGTGAACTGTTACAGAGCAACTACTGGCAAGAAATTTCTAAGAAACGACTCAAGTCTGATCTAATCTAACGTAATCCGATTTAATTCTCTCGCGCTATACTGTGTAACACGTGTAAGTGTGTTATATCATCGCGTAACAGTCGTGAAGTTGCAAAGACAACTTTCATCGTTTTTTACTTTTTCTCTGCAATTTGGTTGCTCGCCAAAACCCCGCCCACCTGCCCGCCAGATCTGCCCCATCATACGACAGCTACAGCCGGGGCAGATAAAGGCTTCCTTCGAGACACATGAAGCCAGACGTGTGCATCTCGTCACAGTGTAGCGAAAAACACTCTGAGGGAACAGCGCCGTCCACCCTCTTCCACATACATGAGCTCACAGACACCTATGATTGGCTAGTGCTGCTTTGATTGACAGGAGAGAGAGTATGCCCCTCCCACCCAGAGAGATCACAGGTAATTCTCTTGTTATTCTATTTTGTATCTCAGGAACGTTATGAGAAAGATTTACCACGAAATCAAATCATAGTGAAAATAAAATGTTGTGTTTTAGAGCTTGTTGCATTTTGTAGATACTCTTATTTTGAATTTTAGTCGATTATTTCTGAGGAAAAAGGGGAAAAGCTTTTGATGGCTCATCGTGCTTGTTCGTCCAATCAAACGCTCTCTAGTGTGCGCACATCCCATCTCCATAAACGAAAAACAAAAATACAACCAAAACGAGACACAATCCCAGGTCGAAAAACTTCTACAAGATTCAAAAACAAGTACTCTTTACACGCTCAACTGTGATTTGCTAATTCAGGAGGAGGAAGGGAGTAGCTCAAGTGCTACTGGCTAAATCCCACAAGCACACTGACAAGCTTCCTCCCTGACTTCCTGTTTTTTTTTTTTTTTCTTCGTTTTTTTTTTATGTCAAGGTCAGGAAGTGTTAAAACAGGTTCCACGTTCCGGATTCGGTTTTACGAATCCTACGTTAGAGCTCTACCTCATAACTGTGCCCGGAATTCTTTTCTAAAACATCTTCATCATGGATATGATTCCGATATACAGGATAATGAAAAGGTGGCGGGGTTTACACGCACAAATTCACCCGGGGGAGGGGGAATAAATAAATCAGACAGCCCTTTGGATCTCCCGTTAGTGGATGTCCATCGTCCGTCTGTTGCACACGTGTCGGGCGGACTCCTATGTCTCGGCTTCTATCCTGTGTGCTGCAGTGTGAAAGAGGAAAATGTCAGCATCGTAAATACAATGTAAAATCGTAACCCCCATCCCCCAAACCACACTCACATTGCTTGGGTATCCGAAGAGCTTCAGTGTCTCCAGACAGCACTTGGTGCAGGACTCCTCTGAACTGGTACAGCACCTTCAGGCTCTTCTCTTCTCCCACGCACGGATCGTAGAAGCCGGGCAATCCCGCCTGAGAGAGCAGCCCAGGGGCAAACGCAAGGTCAGTGTTATAATTCAGGATAAAATTCAACATGTGGAGATGCTGACGTAGGTCTGACCTTCGACGCCTCGGTGAGGATGAGTTTGGAATCTTTGACCAGGCACTGCAGAGGCACCGTCACGTCGATGACCTTCGCTCGCTCCTGTTTCTGGCTGGTGTCCATCACAAACTTGCCGTACCAGGCGTTCAAGACAATGAGGCCTGAGAGGAAAACAAAAGACCGCAGGACGTGTCTAAGGGCGCACATAAGCGTTCGGACCGTTTCACTTTTGTTATTTAGATAAGACTTCCAGTGTATACCGTATATCCGATTCAAATCGACTGGGAAGATTTCACCCGACGAGAAACCATCGTGGTGAAGGAGAGAAGAGCTTCATAAAGTTCAACTTTATTAAACACTTTGAATGGGGGAAATAAATTTTTAAAAAGCCACAGAGCTTCAGTCAAGATCTTCCAAATCCCTGTCGGTACATTTATTTCGATAATATGCAGACGGAAAGTTCACGGAACCACGAATAATCCTCCCACTCTCGGATTAAAGATAAAGCAGATGAGAGGAAAGCCCGAAGTCATATGAAAAGAGTTGCAGGACGACACGAAAGCAGCAGGAACAGCAGTGACACGGAGAACAATAAGCGGCGCGTGTCACTTTCCATAACAGATATACAGTCTGAACTGGAAGTTTAATCACCTCACTGTAATTATTTGAAATCGAAATCGAGCATCCAGACTGAGACTTGATTGTAATGTGCTGTAAGTTCACCCATTTTGGACTCCTCTGCTTTGATGATTCTTCGCACCGACTCCTGCATCAGTACCACCTGCAAACAGGCAACACGATTTACTCGTTCTCTCCAAAAATCCATGCAGATGCATTAAAAGAAAAGAAAAGAAAAGGCAGCACTTGACATTAAGGTTCTCCTAACATACACTTGTTTATACTTTTAACAAATAATCGTCTTTGAGCATTAATAAACCGTACGTAATGTCGTTAAAGTGAGTGAACACACGTATTAATTGCTGTTTGTTTGTTTGATGTTACACCCGTATATGCCTGCCGTTATTTATTTTGATATTTTATCCAATCTATGACTAAAAACATAAATCCACGTACATTTTACAGCATGTTACTCGTGTGCTCTGGAACTCGTTCTTATACAATTTTTTTATTTGCTTGTTTTTGCCAATTAACCTTTAAACATTAAGGATTTACAGTAGTTCTTATTGGGGACTGAACATATTTTTATTTTACTCCTAAAGTTAATAATTTAAAGCTTATAGTTCAAATTACTTCTAAATATAATTCCAGGAGAACTTTTCACCGGCTTGTTCTTGATCGATTCGATTTATTACATCCCGGTTTTATCTCGGTTATACGTCCAGTTACCACTTTTAATCCGGGTTACACTTGCAATTTTCATTAGAATTAATCACAAACGAGTCAGAAATTACACCTCTTTAGCTATCAAATAAAATCCACACAAACCATCAGCCTCAAGCATTTCTAATCAACATAATCCAACTATATTATGCTGTATAATCAATCATTTATGTAATAATTTGGCTATGTATTTATTGTTTATTATTTCACTTACTGAGCTTTTAACCGATATAACACATTAGGTACAAGCTCAATTTATTTATCATTTTATTAGTTACATGTATTACAAAAGGATTTCAGTTAAATGGTCTGCATTTACAATTAAGTCACACTTAAAAGTGTTAAATTATTGAAATTTAAAATTGAAAAATAAAGCACCTTTCAATCAATCACAAAGCTAATTTTCAGTACTCACGTTTCAAAAAGCTCTCAGTTATAAACCCTGTTAAACGGACGGTAAGCATTGTGTTCGCGAATACTTACGGCGGATTCGGCTTCCTGCCTCTTCTTGGCTATATCTGTTGCCGAGTTCACTCTGTGCTTTTCCAGCTCCCTGATAAACACAAACACAATCACACATGAAAATGTAAATTATAAACGCTCTCATTTACGTTCCATACAGCCAACGAAGACTTACTGTTCCTTTTGGGCGTGTACATAAGGCGTGATTATAAGCTTCTGGACCGCTAAGTAGACAACCAGAGGGCCGAAGGTGGCATAAAAGACAGCACTGGGCAAGATTTGGTCCGTCAGGTGGATGGGGACAAGGTACGTCTGACTGGCTCGGTTTAACCTGGAAGAGGAAAAGGAAACCGGTTAACTGAACAACTCAACAAATGATACCTAAAGCAACTCAAATCGATACCGTCTCACGCTGACTAGGGGATATCGATGAAACATTTCATCTTTATAGAACGAAATCTTTTATTTCCCCCCACTACAACATGACGAATTTACGAGAGAAATGGCGGGACGATTTGGATCAGGTTTTGTCCATCACGGTATGTATGACTCGCCTCCCACAACACCACCACAACTATCGCAGGAGCAAAAAGACCATTTCATTCCATGCCAATCTCACACGCTTTTCAAGCAAACTCAGGAAGGGAAGAGGAAGTAAAACATGATGTAAATAATTATGATGATATAGGTATGATATAGAAAGGTCGCTGGATGATTACGGAGAAATAAGTGATAGTTCAGTTGAATCTTACACAGTCTGACCTGGGACATGAAGAGAACGAGAAGCGTAGTGAAGCGTACATAATTACAGAGAAGAAGAACTACAGATTAAAATGTCGAGATTATAAATTATAACTCAAGATAACAGCTTGCATGTTATGTAATGATGTGTTGTATATATTTTTCTGGTCCTTCTTGTTTTGTCTGCAGGTTAGAGAAGACGTTTCTGTTCCAGTCTCCGCTGCTGAGCTAGACTGGCCATGTCTATGTAAAAAAAAAGCTCAGACATGAGACAGGCATTCAGCTGTCTGCGCAGACCTCATCTTTGACCTCATAAACGTTAGTCGGGCTAAAAGAGGAACTGGGACAATGACAGTGTGATCCATGGAGGTCTTCTGGACCGCGCGTTCAGATTTTAAAAGAGCTAAAACAGACATCCCAACCTGATTTTCAGAGAGACTCCTTGAGGTACCCCAATGCTGACTGTCGCTGAGAGAACGCTGTGTCTGCTGATCTTCCTCTCGGCGCTGTATTCCACCACTGTCCCAAAGAAGCCGGTCCTGAACCAGAGCAAAGCAGGTGGGATCAGAGTCACACGCATCTTCTAACAGAAAACATCATGGAATGATGCATGCATATGAGGTATCAGGCCTACTTGACAGAACCCTTGACCTTGGTTTGGTCTTCATCTTGGAATTTGTACTGATAGCTCATCATCAGGTAAGAATGAGGCATGCCAAGCTGAGAAGAGGAAAAAAAAACAAGGAGGAATCAGATTTAGGTTCGGTATTTATTCGCTTCGGCGAGACGGAGACGTACGCAGGTGTCACCTGGAAGGCCAGGGTGAAGTGGCTGGTCTTGGTGTCTCGGACAATGCTGGTGGTCATGGCCGACTCGCTGCCCCAGCGCCACTGCAGGTAGCCCATGGTGTTCTGGTCCAGGTGGCGCGCCATCATGGTGCTGGCGCTTGGCCGGACGCCACGAGAGGAGAACTGCGTACTGCACTGTGCGGTCACAAAGCTGAAAACATGATAACAAAGACAGAGAAGCATAAAAAAACACAAACAGAGCTCCTCGGTTACCTTGTTAGAATATTTTATTGTTTCTATAGTAACAGTGCATTTGTAGATACTTGGGTGGTTAACGATTTAGCTTTAGAAGCTTATTAAAAACAGATCGCTGAGACTTACCATCGTGCGGTGACGTTCCGAAACACTTTCAGTCCAAAAAGAGGCCCTCTGATGTCTCCGGCCCCGAACTCTAGCTGAAAAACACACGAACATCAGAAGTTAACACAAGATTATTTGTATTTATACAATAGCACTGGCTGTCGAATCTCGAGAGACAGGTTTATAAATATATATGCAGGCGGTCGTTTTCCATAAGGAGATGTCTATGTAAGATTTACGGAAGGAGTCTCCAGTGTCGACTCTTTTGTAACAAGACAAGCTGTGTTTTTGACGAACGTTACCTCTCCCCAGCCGTGTGTCGATGTGACTCGTCTCAGACACAGGTTGATGTTACCTCCACCGTTCCCGTTGTGCGTGGTCAGAGAGCCTGAAAGGACGGCCGTATCCGTCGTTGTCAAGGGGGCCTGGAACATAAGAATGCACCGCGTCATACTCGACTCGTCACACATGTGCACGCTGGCACGGTGCTCTTAAGGCTTTGCTTACTTCGACGGATTGTGATATGTGCATCCTGTTGATCTCGATGTGAGGGAACCCTCCTCCTGGCGTTTCCTCAAAATCTTCTTCGTAACAATCGAACAGGTCTGTGGCGTCTATTCCTACGCTGATGGTGCCCTGAACGAACACAGGACAAACAAAGGACTTTCACTTTCAATTCTGTTCAAGCTTTCTCACCGCTGTGATTGACAGGAGACGGAGTCTATACCATCCGTCCCATTTAGAAACCACAG